>NC_092339.1:271898809-272208928 GCF_046630445.1 Rutidosis leptorrhynchoides | reverse complement strand
ATTATGAACATTTAAAAAGACACTTTGTGATAAATGTTATTATATAGGCGGAAAAACGATCGAAGAAATAATTGATAACATTCATCACGAGTAATGTTTATTCCTAATAATATTTTTGGAACGTTGTTTTCTTTCATCTTATATGAAGTTCATTTTTTCCAAAATTTAGCCCAATTTAGAGTTTAGGGTTTAGGGTTTAGTGTTTTGGGTTTAGTTCCTAAACCCAAAACCCTAAAATAAACCCTAAACCTAAACTCTAAACCGTTCGTGTTAAAAATTCAATCTAAACCCTAATTTCTAAACCCTAAATCCTAATTTCTAAACCCTAATAGCTAAACCCTAATTTTTTAACCATAATTTCTAAACCCTAATTACTAAATCCTAATATTTATGTAACATCCTCAACTAGGCCTAGCTGTAAGATTACTAGTTTGCCCTTAAGTTTGTGTTGTGTTATTATATGCTTTTTTTATTTAATATTTATTATTAATTATTGATATGGTTAGGACCAGTTCGTGACAAGGGGTCACATAACAGGTTTGTTTATTTATTTTGAATTTCGTTTAGGTCGCCAAATGAAGTACGAGAGATATCAGATAACTGATAAATACCCGTGTGTTTCACAGTGTGGGAATTAAACCCAATTAAGTGACTAAAGTGCTGCTTCTCTCATCTCATTTTCTAGACTTCTCCACACACACACACACACACACACACACACCATACACACCGTTCTTTACCATCTTTACCTAACATAAACCCTAATACTTAATCCTTGTTTTAGAGCTCAAATCGTTTGTATCTTTGTGTTCTTTGTGATTTACTGATTCTATAAAGGTAAGAATCAAAGCATTTCATGCTCTAATCTTTGAGAAAATTGAGTTTTTGAGTGAAGTGTTATAAAGTGTGTAATTTGGGTCAAAAAGGTTAGATTTGATGTTGTTTGAGTCTAAATTTTGTTGGTTTATGTTTCTACATGTTTAGTGTCTTCGATTTAGTCATTTTTGAGGTTATAATCGAGCTCTAGAGCAAGAATTGGTTAATTTTGAGTTAAACCCATAACCTTGTTCATCAGCATCTGCAGATAAACTCAGTCGGCCGAGTGTCTCCTGACACTCGACCGACCAACTCGACCATCGACCGAGTGTGTAAGACCCACGGCCGAGTGTGTCTGCGAGAGACCATCGATCGAGTGACTAGACACTCGGTTGAGTGAGTGTAGACAGTCGTCCGAGTGTCTCTGACAGTCGTCCGAGTGTCTTTGGCAGTGGAAAATTTTACTAAGTGTTGATTTCTAGTCGTTATGCTGCTCGTTTGTATACTGATGATTATGATATTATAACTAACTTGTGTATATGTCATCTCAGGAGAAAAGGAGAAAGAGAAGGTTCAGTGATTAGATAGCTGAACACCTTCTCGTTTGCTAGTATTCGGTGAGTGGGACTAACTGGAGATTAATAGTATAGAGTAGCTTGTTATCCTATGATTGTCATGCTTGTTAGAATTAACATGCTACTACTGTTAGTTATTATTGTGATGGTTCTATGTTAGTTGATGCTTGTTGGAGCCCAGTGCGTCCCTATCCTGTGGTAGCCTAATTAGATATGAGAGATCAACTTACGGGTTGGGTTCCTCATGTGGTAGCCTAATTGCATCCATGTGGTATATGTTTGAATGACGCGTTCATCGCGTGTGGATGATTTATGCAGCACGGTATGTAGGAGGAACTTCCGGTAAACCCCAACCCGATCAACTGGTGGTTAATGGTTTGGCCGAACCGCCGGAGTCTCTATTGACTGCACTAGTGGGTGATGTTTATGTGTTAGACTATGTGACATGATTAGTATGACAGTTCTGTATGCTATTACCTGTAGTTAGTTGTACTCACTTAGCTTCGTGCTAATTCCACTCCATATCCTCCCTGCAGGTTGTTAACTTTTGTTGTTATTGCATTTGGGGAGAAGACGGGCATGATGATGTTATGTTTGACAAGATTTAACTCTGATGTGGTCTTACTTTGTTTGAACTGAGTTCTTTTGTAAACATAATGTAATTACGTCTTTTCCGGTTAAGTACGTATTTTGTTGTAATGACACGTGACATCGGTTGAACCGTATTAATGTTAATTACCCGTTATATCATATTTAAAAAAAATTAGCGGTGTCTCAATTTAAACCCTAAAAAAAACACAGAAGAATAATATCGCATGATGCATGTTTTCATTTTTTTCTACGAGCGTTTTTCCGCTAAAATAATAACATTCATCACAAAATGTCGTTTTTAAATGTTCATATTTACATGTGATCTTGATGCACGAAAAAAAATTCGAAAAACAAGAAAAAATTTAATTCCCCCCACTTTCCCCAAAAAAGTGCTTCCCTCTTGATTATATATATATATATATATATATATATATATATATATATATATATATATATATATATATATATATATATGTTGAGTCTCCAAAATAATTAAGGATTTAATTATGACAAAACTGTAATTTATTTGCACTAAAATGTTATGTGCAGCCAGCACAAGTTTGTTTATGTATAGACATCATATATTGCTGTGTCGAGTGTTTAGTTTGCTGCCTAGTCTACCAGCACAAGGCAGACAGTATTCTTCAATTAAGCACAGGATGTGTACTCAGCAATTCAAGAATATCAAGTGACTCAGCAATGAAGAACCAGCATAGCTGGAATGCAGCTTACTACACAAGACAGCTATGCTCCATTACAAGCATAGTGATTTCCTGAGTGGTCTACATCAATCGTACTATTCAACAGAAGTCAAATACAAAGTTGAACAGAAAAGGACACGCGTCGGCGGCTGACAAGTGATCTTACAAGACTACGTGGGAATGCAGAAGTTTAACACATGTGCAGACATGTGTTATACTTTGTCAACGCCTAGGGAACACAACATTCTATTTGTTTAAACAAATAGTGGTGCCAAACCAAATTGGGGTGTTCCTTCAAATAGCTACCAAAGAGGAAAGAGCAAAGCAAGCTCTCTGATGCAGTTGTCCCCACAAGTACAGACATCCTATGTACCAGTGGACAATAGAACAATTACACGGATAATAGGACTAGTATAAATTGATGTATCTACTATTGTAACAACTAGTGGTGTGGGTTTGTTTATTTAGAGTCCAAAACGTGTAATAGCTTAGAACTCCCTCTGTAGCTATACCTAGGTAAATCTGTATCAACCAACTATCATTCCGCCAAGGATAGTTGTAATTCTTTGTGATTTAATCAATAAAGAATAACCGTTGAAAAATTACCTTTGACTCTATTTAATTTACTTGCTTGAATACTAATCCGTGTCTTGACTGTTAAGTTAATTAAAAGAATTGTATTCACCCCCTACAATACTCCTATTATTTATCAAGGGACCATCAACTGGTATCAGAGCTTCATTCTTGATAATTTAATATCTTGGATCTGAATTCTCTGATGACTGCATATTCAAATACAGCTTATCTTGAAAATAGCTCATCCAATAGACCACCCAAATTTGATAAAGATGAGTATGAAACTTGGAAGGCAAGATGCATGCTTCACCTGGAGTCTATTGACCCACTCATGCTTAGTATTGCCACAGATGGTCCATTTATCCCAATTGAGACTATTGATAGCATTCCAACTACTGCTAACACTCCTGCCATTCCTGGCAGAGAGGTTGTTCTCACTCCAGCCAAATGGGATGCTGAGGACAAACGTCGTGTTGGACTTGATCCTAAGATCAGAACTCTGTTAGCTATAACTTTACCTAACCACCTGTTCAAACTAATTAAGGGAAAACTGAATGCTAAGTTTATGTTAGACTATCTAGATGTTACTTATGAAGGCATGGATGAGGTTAGGCAGAACAAGATTATTGCTTTGAAAATAGAGTATGAATACTCTTTGCCTATAAGAATGAGACCCTTAAGCAAACCTTCATTAGGTTTAACATCTTAGTTGCTGACCTGCTTACTTTGAAAATCACATATACTGATTTTGAACAAGTAAACAAATTCATTGACTCACTGTCTGCTAAATGGAAACCTGTGACTGACCCTCTAAGAACCACCCAGACTTTAAAGAACTTTAACATGTCTTCTCTCTATGGTACACTTTAGAACCATGAGAAGGCAGAAGCTAAACTTGAACTAAACTTGAAAGAAAACTTTAAGTCTGCCCCCACCACTTCAAAATCTTCCAAAACAGATGATACTGCTCTTATTGCTGCTGCTAAAAAGAAAGCTCAAAAGGCTTTACTTGTAGTGACCCGAATTTTTCCATGTTTATATATATATTAAATGAAATTGTTATTTACATGATTAAGTGTTTCCAACATGTTAAGCAATCAAACTTGTTAAGACTTGATTAATTGAAATAGGTTTCAAATAGACAATTGACCACCCAAGTTGACCGGTGATTCACGAACGTTAAAACTTGTAAAAACTATACGATGACATATATATGATTATATATATAGTTAACATGATTTTATTATAAGTATGTATCTCATTAGGTATTTTAACAATGAATTATATACATAAAAATGAGACTATTAAATCAAGAAACTCGAAAACGATATATATAACGATTATCGTTATAACAACGTCTTACTAGGTACATATGAATCATATTAAGATATTGATACACTTGGTTAATTATGTTAAATGATAAGTAAACATATCATTAAGTATATTAATAATGAACTACATATGTAAAACAAGACTACTAACTTAATGATTTTGAAACGAGACATATATGTAACGATTATCGTTGTAACGACATTTAATGTATATATATCATATTAAGAGATATTCGTACATCATAACATCATGATAATATAATAATTTAAAATCTTATTTGATATTATAAACATTGGGTTAACAACATTTAACAAGATCGTTAACCTAAAGGTTTCAAAACAACACTTACATGTAACGACTAACGAAGACTTAACGACTCAGTTAAAATGTATATACATCTAGTGTTTTAATATGTATTCATACACTTTTGAAAGACTTCAAGACACTTATCAAAATACTTCTACTTAACAAAAATGCTTAAAATTACATCCTCGTTCAGTTTCATCAACAATTCTACTCGTATGCACCCGTATTCATACTCGTACAATACACAGCTTTTAGATGTATGTACTATTGGTATATACACTCCAATGAGCATCTATTAGCAGCCCATGTGAGTCACCTAACACATGTGGGAACCATCATTTGGCAACTAGCATGAAATATCTCATAAAATTACAGATATATGAGTAATCATTCATGACTTATTTACATGAAAACAAAATTACATATCCTTTATATCTAATCCATACACCAACGACCAAAAACACCTACAAACACTTTCATTCTTCAATTTTCTTCACCTAATTGAACTCTCTCAAGTTCTATCTTCAAGTTCTAAGTGTTCTTCATAAATTCTACAAGTTCTAGTTTCATAAAATCAAGAATACTTCCAAGTTTGCTAGCTTACTTCCAATCTTGTAGAGTGATCATCCAACCTCAAGAAATCTTTCTTATTTACAGTAAGATATCTTTCTAATACAAGGTAATACTCATATTCAAACTTTGATTCAATTTCTATAACTATAACAATCTTGTTTCGAGTGAAAATCCTACTTGAACTGTTTTCGTGTCATGATTCTGCTTCAAGAACTTTCAAGCCATCCAAGGATCCTTTGAAGCTAGATCCATTTTTCTCATTTTCAGTAGCTTTATCCAGAAAACTTGAGGTAGTAATGATGTTCATAACATCATTCGATTCATACATATAAAGCTATCTTATTCGAAGGTTTAAACTTGTAATCACTAGAACATAGTTTAGTTAATTCTAAACTTGTTCGCAAATAAAAGTTAATCCTTCTAACTTGACTTTTAAAATCAACTAAAAACATGTTCTATATCTATATGGTATGCTAACTTAATGATTTAAAACCTGGAAACACGAAAAACACCGTAAAACCGGATTTACGCCGTCGTAGTAACACCGCGGGCTGTTTTGGGTTAGTTAATTAAAAACTATGATAAACTTTGATTTAAAAGTTGTTATTCTGGGAAAACAATTTTTATTATGAACATGAAACTATATCCAAAAATCATGGTTAAACTCAAAGTGGAAGTATGTTTTCTAAAATGGTCATCTAGACGTCGTTCTTTCGACTGAAATGACTACCTTTACAAAAACGACTTGTAACTTATTTTTCTGACTATAAACCTATACCTTTTCTGTTTAGATTCATAAAATAGAATTCAATATGAAACCATAGCAATTTGATTCACTCAAAACGGATTTAAAATGAAAAAGTTATGGGTAAAACAAGATTGGATAATTTTTCTCATTTTAGCTACGTGAAAATTGGTAACAAATCTATTCCAACCATAACTTAATCAACTTGTATTGTATATTATGTAATCTTGAGATACCATAGACACGTATACAATGTTTCGACCTATCATGTCGACACATCTATATATATTTCAAAACAACCATAGACACTCTATATGTGAATGTTGGAGTTAGCTATACAGGGTTGAGGTTGATTCCAAAATATATATAGTTTGAGTTGTGATCAATATTGAGATACGTATATACTGGGTCGTGGATTGATTCAAGATAATATTTATCGATTTATTTCTGTACATCTAACTGTGGACAACTAGTTGTAGGTTACTAACGAGGACAGCTGACTTAATAAACTTAAAACATCAAAATGTATTAAAAGTGTTGTAAATATATTTTGAACATACTTTGATATATATGTACATATTTGTTATAGGTTCGTGAATCGACCAGTGGCCAAGTCTTACTTCCCGACGAAGTAAAAAATCTGTGAAAGTGAGTTATAGTCCCACTTTTAAAATCTAATATTTTTGGGATGAGAATACATGCAGGTTTTATAAATGATTTACAAAATAGACACAAGTACGTGAAACTACATCCTATGGTTGAATTATTGAAATCGAATATGCCCCTTTTTATTAAGTCTGGTAAACTAAGAATTAGGGAACAGACACCCTAATTGACGCGAATCCTAAAGATAGATCTATTGGGCCTAACAAACCCCATCCAAAGTACCGGATGCTTTAGTACTTCGAAATTTATATCATATCCGAAGGGTGTCCCGGAATGATGGAGATATTCTTATATATGCATCTTGTTAATGTCGGTTACCAGGCGTTCACCATATGAATGATTTTTATCTCTATGTATGGGATGTGTATTGAAATATGAAATCTTGTGGTCTATTGTTACGATTTGATATATATAGGTTAAACCTATAACTCACCAACATTTTTGTTGACGTTTAAAGTATATTTATTCTCAGGTGAATACTAAGAGCTTCCGCTGTTGCATACTAAAATAAGGACAAGATTTGGAGTCCATGTTTGTATGATATTGTGTAAAAACTGCATTAATGTGTCTTATCGAGTTTGTTAGGATGCATTAGTGAGTCTGGACTTCGACCGTGTTTTCTTTAAAAATGATTGCTTAACATTTTTGTTGGAAACTATATATTATTAACATGTATATATTATGTGATATATTAATCTCTTAACATGTTTGATATTGTATGATAGATGTCTACCTCTAGCACAAATCCCATTGACTCACCTAATAATAATGAAGAGTCGAATATATATTGGACTGATTCACAAGTTCTCGAAGAGGAACCGGAAGAAGAATCAGAACCGGAAGAGGAGGAACCGGAGGAGAAAATAGAACAGGTGGAGGAAGTAATAAAACGGTTAAGTAAAAGAAAATCCTTAACCAACCGATCAAGGTTAATTATGGTCAATGGTGTTTCCACCAAGGAAGCAAAATATTAGGAGGATTTCCAATTCTCCGATGAATCGGATTCCGACGAGAATTCCGATGATGTTATAGAAATTACCCCAACTAAATTTAAAAAGGCAAAAGAAAATAATAAGGGAAAGGGCATAAAAATAGAGAAATATAATTCCAACCCCGATGAACTTTATATGTATCGTCAACCCCCGAAGTCCTTAAGTTGTAACAATGACCCGGGAACCTCTAAACCACCAGGTTTTTCTAAACCGTTGTGGAAAACGACAGCTAGTATTAGGGGAACATCATATATCCCTAGAAACTTGGCAAAACGAACCAAAACCGAAGAAGAAGAAACGAGCGAGTCGGAATAAGATAGTTGTATTCGTGTGGTGTAATATATGTAATATAGTGTGCTTATGCTTTATGATATATGTAAAAATTGCTTGTATTAATAAGTATTTTTTCTTATGAATCTAACTCTTGTCTATTTTACAGTATAAAAACACAAAATGGATAGACAACCCAATATTTTAAGAGACCTACCCGGAGACATGATTGATGAAATCTTGTCTAGAGTCGGTCAGAATTCTTCGGCACAACTATTTACGGCGAAATCAGTTTGTAAGACATTCGAAGAACGTTCCAAGAATGCCTTGGTTTATAAGAGACTTTTGTTTGAAAATGGGAGATATCACATTGGGAAACCCATAAGTTACGATGTGTTTACTTTGACGCATATATTTCGGGGAACCCAAGTGCTATTTTACGCAACGGGTTAAGAAATTATTTTGACTCAATATATCCGAATATAGGACTTCGTGATTTAGAAAAAGCGGCTAACATGCAACATAAAGAAGCATGTTATGCTTACGGGTTAGTAATGTTCGCTTCTCACCAAAGTGAGAACAAGAACATCGGGCTATAACTATTAAACAAAACGTTCCCACAAGTGACGGAGTCGGTAATTGGGGTAAGAAATGAGGTTTTTAGGTTATTACGAGACTGTTGGTCATTACGTAACCCCCATCCCTTTGACGACGTTACAATACGCTGTCTTATCAACGGCCATAACGGTTATGTTCCACAAGACCAAAGATGGGAAGTAGTCCTAGTAAAACCAGAATGCATGACTTGTTTCTGGACGTATGAATTACGTGTCTTTATTGCCTTTGCTGAACGACTTGTGTACTAGCTAGAATTATCTTCACAACTATCTTATATCAAAGTTATTGTGTGCTATATTTCATGTTTTATGTAAAATAAGCGGTATTGTAAGTTTGTAAAATATTGTATAAAAGTTTGAACGCAAAATATTATTATAATCAGTTTTTCATATAGAATTGTAGTAGTTGAATTGTATATTAGCTACTAAGTATGAACTTAACGGGCAGGTACTACCCGAATTTAAACTTATAAAACGCTAATATGAAGAAAAAACTTTTATAAATGAGTTCATATTATGCTACGAAATACTATTAACTACTCTTAATATTATGTATGATTAACTTGTTCCATTTGACTATTTTGAAGGAAATGGCACCGACTACTCGACACACCGTGAATATGAATGAAGAGGAATTCCGTACTTTTCTAGCTTCAAACATAGCCGCAGTACAGGCTGCGCTACATACCAACAATAATCTTGGATCTAGTAGTACAGGAAATCGTGTAGGATGCACCTACAAAGAATTCACTGCCTGCAAACCTTTGGAATTTGATGGAAACGAAGGACCGATTGGATTAAAACGGTGGACCGAGAAGGTCGAATCGGTGTTTGCCATAAGTAAGTGTACTGAAGAGGACAAAGTGAAGTACGCTACGCATACCTTCACAGGTTCTGCGTTAACATGGTGGAATACCTATCTAGAGCAAGTGGGACAAGATGATGCGTACGCACTACCGTGGTCAGCATTCAAGCACTTGATGAACGAGAAGTACCGTCCCAGAACCGAGGTCAATAAGCTCAAGACAGAACTTAGAGGGTTACGAACCCAAGGATTTGATATTACCACGTACGAAAGACGATTCACAGAATTGTGCCTATTGTGTCCGGGAGCATTCGAAGATGAGGAAGAGAAGATCGATGCGTTTGTGAAAGGATTACCGAAAAGAATCCAAGAAGATATAAGTTCACACGAGCCCGCCTCCATACAACATGCATGTAGAATGGCTCACAAACTAGTGAACCAGATTGAAGAAAGAATTAAAGAACAGACTGCTGAAGAGGCCAATGTGAAGCAAGTCAAAAGAAAGTGGGAGGAAAATGGTGATAAGAATCACCAATACAACAACAACAGCAATTACAACAATAATCGCAACAACTATCCCAACAATCGCAACATCAATCGCAACTACAACAAACGGCCCAACAACAACAACAACAACAGCAACAACAACAACAACAACAACAACAACAACAACAATCATTCCAATAACAATAACAACCGCAACAACAACAACAACAATCAGAAGCAGCTATGCCAAAGGTGTGAAAAGTATCACTCGGGGTTCTGCACCAAATTTTGCAACAAGTGTAAAAGAAATGGTCATAGCGTGGCGAAGTGTGAGGTCTACGGACCAGGGGTTAACAGAACGAAAGGAACAAATGGTGTCGGAACGAGTAATGGCAGAGCAAGTAGTGTCGGAGCAAGTTATGCCAATGTAGTTTGTTATAAATGTGGAAAACCGGGCCACATTATTAGAAATTGCCCGAACCAGGAGAACACGAATGGACAAGGCCGCGGAAGAGTTTTCAATATTAATGCGGCAGAGGCACAGGAAGAACCGGAGCTTATTACGGGTACGTTTCTTATTGACAATAAATCTGCTTACGTTTTATTTGATTCGGGTGCGGATAGAAGCTATATGAGTAGAGATTTTTGTGCTAAATTAAGTTGTCCATTGACGCCGTTGGATAGTAAATTTTTACTCGAATTAGCAAACGGTAAATTAATTTCAGCAGATAATATATGCCAGAATCGAGAAATTAAACTGGGTAGCGAAATATTTAAGATTGATTTGATACCAGTAGAGTTAGGGAGTTTTGATGTAATAGTTGGCATGGACTGGCTGAAGAAGATGAAAGCAGAGATTGTATGTTACGAAAATGCAATTCGCATTGTACGAGAAGAAGAAGAACCCTTAATAGTGTACGGAGAAAAGGGCAACACGAAGCTACATCTTATTAGTAATCTGAAGGCACAAAAACTAATAAGAAAAGGTTGCTATGCTGTTCTAGCACATGTCGAGAAAGTACAAACTGAAGAAAATAGCATCAATGATGTTTTTGTCGCAAAAGAATTTTCCGATGTATTTCCGAAAGAATTACCGGGACTACCTCCACATCGATCTGTTGAATTTCAAATAGATCTTGTACCAGGAGCTGCACCAATAGCTCGTGCTCCTTATAGACTCGCACCCATCGAGATGAAAGAACTGCAATGCCAACTGCAAGAACTATTAGAACATGGTTTCATTCAATCAAGCACGTCACCATGGGACGCTCCTGTTTTGTTTGTCAAGAAGAAGGATGGTACATTTAAGTTGTGTATTGACTACAGAGAGTTGAACAAACTTACCATCAAAAACCGTTATTCACTGCCGAGAATTGACGACTTATTTGATCAACTACAAGGCTCGTCGATTTATTCGAAGATCGATTTACGTTCTGGATATCATCAAATGCGAGTAAAGGAGGACGATATTCCAAAAACTGCTTTTAGGACGCGTTATGGTCATTACGAGTTTATGGTTATGCCGTTTGGATTGACTAACGCACCAGCTGTGTTCATGGACCTTATGAACCGAGTGAGTGGGCCATATCTTGACAAGTTTGTCATTGTTTTCATCGATGACATACTTATTTACTCAAAGAATGATCAAGAGCACGAAGAACATTTGAGAAAAGTGCTAGAAGTATTGAGGAAAGAAAAACTGTACGCTAAGTTTTCAAAGTGTGCATTTTGGTTGGAAGAAGTTCAATTCCTCGGTCACATAGTGAACAAAGAAGGTATCCAGGTAGACCCGGCAAAGATCGAAACCGTTGAAAAGTGGGAAACCCCGAAAACTCCGAAACACATACGCCAGTTTTTAGGACTAGCTGGTTACTACAGAAGGTTCATCCAAGAATTTTCCAGAATAGCAAAACCCTTGACTGCATTAACGCATAAAGGGAAGAAATTTGAATGGAAGGATGAACAAGAGAAAGCGTTTCAGTTATTGAAGAAAAAGTTAACTACGGCACCTATATTGTCATTACCTGAAGGGAATGATGATTTTGTGATATATTGTGACGCCTCAAAGCAAGGTCTCGGTTGTGTATTAATGTAACGAACAAAAGTAATTGCTTATGCGTCTAGACAATTGAAGATTCACGAACAAAATTATACGATGCATGATTTGGAATTAGGCGCGGTTGTTTTTGCATTAAAGACTTGGAGGCACTACTTATATGGGGTCAAAAGTATTATATATACCGACCACAAAAGTCTTCAACACATATTTAATCAAAAACAACTGAATATGAGGCAGCGTAGGTGGATTGAATTGTTGAATGATTACGACTTTGAAATTCATTACCACCCGGGGAAGGCAAATGTGGTAGCCGACGCCTTGAGCAGAAAGGACAGAGAACCCATTCGAGTAAAATCTATGAATATAATGATTCACAATAACCTTACTACTCAAATAAAGGAGGCGCAACAAGGAGTTTTAAAAGAGGGAAATTTAAAGGATGAAATACCCAAAGGATCGGAGAAGCATCTTAATATTCGGGAAGACGGAACCCGGTATAGGGCTGAAAGGATTTGGGTACCAAAATTTGGAGATATGAGAGAAATGGTACTTAGAGAAGCTCATAAAACCAGATACTCAATACATCCTGGAACGGGGAAGATGTACAAGGATCTCAAGAAACATTTTTGGTGGTCGGGTATGAAAGCAGATGTTGCTAAATACGTAGGAGAATGTTTGACGTGTTCTAAGGTCAAAGCTGAGCATCAGAAACCATCAGGTCTACTTCAACAACCCGAAATCCCAGAATGGAAATGGAAAAACATTACCATGGATTTCATCACTAAATTGCCAAGGACTGCAAGTGGTTTTGATACTATTTGGGTAATAGTTGATCGTCTCACCAAATCAGCACACTTCCTGCCAATAAGAGAAGATGATAAGATGGAGAAGTTAGCACGACTGTATTTGAAGGAAGTCGTCTCCAGACATGGAATACCAATCTCTATTATCTCTGATAGGGATGGCAGATTTATTTCAAGATTCTGGCAGACATTACAGCAAGCATTAGGAACTCGTCTAGACATGAGTACTGCCTATCATCTACAAACTAATGGGCAGAGTGAAAGGATGATACAAACGCTTGAAGACATGCTACGAGCATGTGTTATTGATTTCGGAAACAGTTGGGATCGACATCTACCATTAGCAGAATTTTCCTACAACAACAGCTACCATTCAAGCATTGAGATGTCGCCGTTTGAAGCACTTTATGGTAGAAAGTGCAGGTATCCGATTTGTTGGAGTGAAGTGGGGGATAGACAGATTACGGGTCCAGAGATAATACAAGAAACTACTGAGAAAATCATCCAAATTCAACAAAGATTGAAAACTGCCCAGAGTCGACAAAAGAGCTATGCGGACAGTAAAAGAAAAGATATAGAGTTTGAAATTGGAGAAATGGTCATGCTTAAGGTTTCACCTTGGAAAGGCGTTGTTCGATTTGGTAAACGGGGGAAACTAAATCCAAGGTACATTGGACCATTCAAGATTATAGATCGTGTCGGACCAGTAGCTTACCAACTGGAGCTCCCTCAATAACTCGCGGCTGTACATAACACTTTCCACGTCTCAAATTTGAAGAAATGTTTTGCTAAAGAAGATCTCACTATTTCGTTGGACGAAATCCAAATCAATGAAAAACTTCAATTCATTGAAAAACCCGTCGAAATAATGGATCGTGAGGTTAAGAGACTTAAACAAAACAAGATACCGATTGTTAAGGTTTAATGGAATGCTCATAGAGGACCCGAGTTCACCTGGGAGCGTGAAGATCAGATGAAGAAGAAATACCCGCATTTATTTCCAGAAGATACGTCAACACCTCCAACTGCTTATAATTTCGGGACGAAATTTATTTAACGGGTAGGTACTGTAGTGACCCAAAATTTTCCATGTTTATATATATATATATATATATTAAATGAAATTGTTATTTACATGATTAAGTGTTTCCAACATGTTAAGCAATCAAACTTGTTAAGACTTGATTAATTGAAATAGGTTTCATATAGACAATTGACCACCCAAGTTGACCGGTGATTCACGAACGTTAAAACTTGTAAAAACTATACGATGACATATATATGGTTATATATATAGTTAAC
Organism: Rutidosis leptorrhynchoides; assembly: GCF_046630445.1. Classification (NCBI taxonomy): domain Eukaryota; kingdom Viridiplantae; phylum Streptophyta; class Magnoliopsida; order Asterales; family Asteraceae; genus Rutidosis; species Rutidosis leptorrhynchoides. The sequence continues at coordinate 272,194,713 of NC_092339.1, read as the reverse complement.
ATGATTTTATTATAAGTATGTATCTCATTAGGTATTTTAACAATGAATTATATACATAAAAATGAGACTATTAAATCAAGAAACTCGAAAACGATATATATAACGATTATCGTTATAACAACGTCTTACTAGGTACATATGAATCATATTAAGATATTGATACACTTGGTTAATTATGTTAAATGATAAGTAAACATATCATTAAGTATATTAATAATGAACTACATATGTAAAAACAAGACTACTAACTTAATGATTTTGAAACGAGACATATATGTAACGATTATCGTTGTAACGACATTTAATGTATATATATCATATTAAGAGATATTCGTACATCATAACATCATGATAATATAATAATTTAAAATCTCATTTTATATTATAAACATTGGGTTAACAACATTTAACAAGATCGTTAACCTAAAGGTTTCAAAACAACACTTACATGTAACGACTAACGAAGACTTAACGACTCAGTTAAAATGTATATACATGTAGTGTTTTAATATGTATTCATACACTTTTGAAAGACTTCAAGACACTTATCAAAATACTTCTACTTAACAAAAATGCTTAAAATTACATCCTCGTTCAGTTTCATCAACAATTCTACTCGTATGCACCCGTATTCGTACTCGTACAATACACAGCTTTTAGATGTATGTACTATTGGTATATACACTCCAATGATCAGCTATTAGCAGCCCATGGAGTCACCTAACACATGTGGGAACCATCATTTGGCAACTAGCATGAAATATCTCATAAAATTACAAAAATATGAGTAATCATTCATGACTTATTTACATGAAAACAAAATTACATATCCTTTATATCTAATCCATACACCAACGACCATAAACACCTAAAAACACTTTCATTCTTCAATTTTCTTCACCTAATTGAACTCTCTCAAGTTCTATCTTCAAGTTCTAAGTGTTCTTCATAAATTCTACAAGTTCTAGTTTCATAAAATCAAGAATACTTCCAAGTTTGCTAGCTTACTTCCAATCTTGTAGAGTGATCATCCAACCTCAAGAAATCTTTCTTATTTACAGTAAAATATCTTTCTAATACAAGGTAATACTCATATTCAAACTTTGATTCAATTTCTATAACTATAACAATCTTATTTCGAGTGAAAATCTTACTTGAACTGTTTTCGTGTCATGATTCTGCTTCAAGAACTTTCAAGCCATCCAAGGATCCTTTGAAGCTAGATCCATTTTCTCATTTTCAGTAGCTTTATCCAGAAAACTTGAGGTAGTAATGATGTTCATAACATCATTCGATTCATACATATAAAGCTATCTTATTCGAAGGTTTAAACTTGTAATCACTAGAAATAGTTTAGTTAATTCTAAACTTGTTCGCAAATAAAAGTTAATCCTTCTAACTTGACTCTTAAAATCAACTAAAAACATGTTCTATATCTATATGATATGCTAACTTAATGATGAAAAAACCTGGAAACACGAAAAACACCGTAAAACCGGATTTACGCCGTCGTAGTAACACCGCGGGCTGTTTTGGGTTAGTTAATTAAAAACTATGATAAACTTTGATTTAAAAGTTGTTATTCTGGGAAAACAATTTTTATTATGAACATGAAACTATATCCAAAAATCATGGTTAAAATCAAAGTGGAATTATGTTTTCTAAAATGGTCATCTAGACGTCGTTCTTTCGACTGAAATGACTACCTTTACAAAAACGACTTGTAACTTATTTTTCCGACTATAAACCTATACTTTTTATGTTTAGATTCATAAAATAGAATTCAATATGAAACCATAGCAATTTGATTCACTCAAAATGGATTTAAAATGAAGAAGTTATGGGTAAAACAAGATTGGATAATTTTTCTCATTTTAGCTATGTGAAAATTGGTAACAAATCTATTCCAACCATAACTTAATCAACTTGTATTGTATATTATGTAATCTTGAGATACCATAGACACGTATACAATGTTTCGACCTATCATGTCGACACATCTATATATATTTCGAAACAACCATAGACACTCTATATGTGAATGTTGGAGTTAGCTATACAGGGTTGAGGTTGATTCCAAAATATATATAGTTTGAGTTGTGATCAATACTGAGATACGTATACACTGGGTCATGGATTTATTCAAGATAATATTTATCGATTTATTTCTGTACATCTAACTGTGGACAACTAGTTGTAGGTTACTAACGAGGACAACTGACTTAATAAACTTAAAACATCAAAATGTATTAAAAGTGTTGTAAATATATTTTGAACATACTTTGATATATATGTACATATTTGTTATAGGTTCGTGAATCGACCAGTGGCCAAGTCTTACTTCCCGACGAAGTAAAAAATCTGTGAAAGTGAGTTATAGTCCCACTTTTAAAATCTAATATTCTTGGGATGAGAATACATGCAGGTTTTATAAATGATTTAAAAAATAGACCCAAGTACGTGAAACTACATTCTATGGTTGAATTATCGAAATCGAATATGCCCCTTTTTATTAAGTCTGGTAATCTAAGAATTAGGGAACAGACACCCTAATTGATGCGAATCCTAAAGATAGATCTATTGGGCCTAACAAACCCCATCCAAAGTAACGGATGCTTTAGTACTTCGAAATTTATATCATATCCGAAGGGTGTCCCGGAATGATGGGGATATTCTTATATATGCATCTTGTTAATGTCGGTTACCAGGTGTTCACCATATGAATGATTTTTATCTCTATGTATGGTATGTGTATTGAAATATGAAATCTTGTGGTCTATTGTTACGATTTGATATATATAGGTTAAACCTATAACTCACCAACATTTTTGTTGACGTTTAAAGCATGTTTATTCTTAGGTGAATACTAAGAGCTTCCGCTGTTGCATACTAAAATAAGGACAAGATTTGGAGTCCATGTTTGTATGATATTGTGTAAAAACTGCATTCAAGAAACTGATTTCGATGTAACATATTTGTATTGTAAACCATTATGTAATGGTCGTGTGTAAACAGGATATTTTAGATTATCATTATTTGATAATCTACGTAAAGCTTTTAAACCTTTATTTATGAAATAAAGGTTATGGTTTGTTTTAAAAATGAATGCAGTCTTTGAAAAACGTCTCATATAGAGGTCAAAACCTCGCAACGAAATCAATTAATATGGAACGTTTTTAATCAATAAGAACGGGACATTTCATTACTAGTTCAAAAGTTGACAGCAGAAGAAGAGTCATCTGAAGATGATGTGGAAAGTAGTACTGGGTCTGAAGAGAGCAGTGATGATGAAAATGATGTGGAAGAGTTTGCTAAAGGTATGGCTTTGCTGGCTAGGTAGTTTAAAAGATTCAATCGTAATAGAACCAGCAAGTCATACAAAGGGAGTAAGAAACCAAATGCTAGGTATAATAGTAAATCAGTCAAAGCTCCTAATTACAATTATGGAAAGGTTGTGTAGCGACCCGAAAAAAATCGTCATTGACGGCACCGTCTACTTAGGTCTCGTCACGTGGTCATAAGTCTTTAGTACATCGTTTGACCAAAATATGTCGCATTCATTTCAAATGTAAAGGTATTTCAAGTTTACAAAAGTAGTTCAACAACTAGTTACGTTACAACGTTTTAAGTACAAATGCAACCTATGCGACACAATTTAAGATAAAGTCAAAAGACACTCCAAGTATGCATGTATACTTGACATCCAAGCAAGTACCAAAATAGAGGGCGGAAGCATGTATCACTTAGCATTCAAAGACCTGAGAAAAACATAGAAAATCTTTCAACGAAAAACGTTGGTGAAATCATAGGTTTAGTTAGTAAGTAAGTAAATTGAACTACAAGATTTATAACGTTGAAATAATAGTAACCCATTCTAAAAGTTGTTGTTGTTATCACGAGCACCCAATTATCAAGGCTTAATTGTCATGAACCTCATTAATATAGTGTCAGAACCTACACTTATCCTCGAAAATACATTTCATCCTCCAACGATCGAAACGTCTAGATGAGGGTTTGTCAAACCCGTATGGACATACAACATAAGTTCTCGCTTATACCCTGTAAGTGTAACTAATGATAATTGAATTGAGGCTTTTTGTTCTAACTTGTACGTAGAATGGTTGTTTTCGTACTTGTGTTCACTTTGTAAAATGAAACGTTTATGTTTTCTCATCCCAATATAAGTATAAAAGAGTAAAAGTGGGACTATGATCTCACCGTAGTTGCACGCCAAAGTATTTGAAATTAAACGTTGTGCAAATGAAAGTTGCTTAGTCTTGACCTAATCAAATAAGTTGTATCAATTACCGGTTATGACACAAGGTCGGGCGAAATGTGTTCAATTAGTTCTATGGCTCGTTACAACTCGATTATATATAGCATGTGAATCACGTTGTCAAGTTTCATGCAAGATATAAGTATAAAAGCATGTTAGAACGATTGCATACGCATTTAGTTAAGTTTGACTAAAAGTTAAACTTGGCCAAAGTCAACCGGGTCGGGTCGGGTATCCAACAATTTTTCTTCAATTAGTAATCATATATAAACATGTTGGCTAAGTTTCATGTTAATCGGGGGTGCGTAGTATAGTTAGAATTAAATGTGAAAATGCAAACTTGGACAACCCCTGACAGGCCATCTGGACGGCGTCCAAAATGGCTGGACAGTGTCCAACAAAGAAGGTCTGGACGGTGTCCAAGGTGTGGGATGGCGTCCAAAACACCTGGGTTGCTGAAAGCTGGAAATTTCGTAAGTGTCGAGCCAAACTTCAAACCAACACAAATCATGAACCGTAAACATACAAAACACGTATCTTATATCGTTGAAAAGGTAATTTAACGAGGAATACAACTAAACACTTTTCATCAAAAAAAACATCATTTACAATAACCGAATTCTCGTCAAATGATCATTTAATGTTCATATTAACGTTCCAAGTTCATAATTGCAATTTGGTGATTAAGGAATTGAATGCACACATATGATATGCCGTTTCGTAGGTAATTACGCATACAATACAACTAAACACTTTCCACTAACATCTCATAGAATTCAAGACATCGAACGTTCATTTTAAATTCTATCAAACCCTAATCAAAAATCACAAAATCAATAATCATGTTAGTTAAGTTTTCCAAATCAACCTACACATTAAATTGAAGCTAAAGATGCTAGTAACACATTTAATACATGAACTTTAACATTTAATCAACATTTAATCAACCAAAATCAAAGATTCAAAAAACACTTTTTCAAGTTCATGCTAGTTATGTCAAATAACAAGATCGAGCATACAAATTACATACACAACATCACAATGAGCCATAAACAATAATTAACACATTTTTAAGTCAAGAACACTAAGAATATAAAAATCTAGAGTTTTAGAAAATTTACCCAAACGAGATGAAATTGGTATCAAGTTGTAGAGGGTGAAGAGAGGATTCCAAATATATAATTGGATTTGTTGTGAGCTTCCTAGATTCAAATTAGATGATGAATCTTTGATTGTGTGAGTTGAGAGAAAAATGGAAGTATGAGGAAGAGAGAAGAGATAAGTGAATGAATGAGTGGTGGTGGTGGTGGGTTGACTAGTTGACACTTGGCAACTTTAGTCACTCGAGTTCGAAAGCGGGTGCGTGAATTAACCAAACGAATTATTTTAAACACGCGAGAGTAAACGGAGGATGTCATAATCCAATAACGGGAATATCAAGAACGTTAGTTAACGAAAGGTATAAATATAGATGACGAAAGATATTATTAAAAAAGAAAAGACGGGCGTTAAAATAATTTAATAGAAAAATTCGGGTTGTTACGTTACCTACAACTTAAAAGAAATTTCGTCCCGAAATTTAGTTGGAAGTAGTAGTCGTTGATTCTTCCTCGAGACCTTGTGTTGCCAATTCCACAAATAAGGGAGGCTACTTCCTTTATCATTAGACCTTGTCTTTCCCCACGTAACTCGAGTCCTCTTTTGGCATCCCAACGAATTTTGAAAAGCGGGATTTTACGTTGTTTTAAAGTTTGGTTTCACGATTCATGATTCCAACCGGTTTTCCCATGAAATGGAGTTTATCATCGATAGTAAGCTCATTGAAAGTAATAACAAGTTCTTATTCGGAAAGACACTTCTTTAAGTTTGATATACAGAAATGTAGGACGAACAGAATTCAATTGAGTTTGGAGTTCGAAACGGTAAGTAACGGGTCCAATACGCTCCAAGATTTCAAAACGATCAAAATATCGCTGATTTAGCTTTCTATGTTTCCCGGAACGGATTACACCTTTTCAAGGTGTGACTTCTAACATTATGATGTCACCACTCCAAGATTTCAAAACGATCAAAATATCGCGGATTTAGCTTTCTATGTTTCCAGGAACGGATTACACCTTTTCAAGGTGTGACTTCTAACATCGGCATAGCTCTTTTGGGGACGACGGGCCGTCTTGAGCCCTTCCCGAATTGAACGATCTTAACGGTTATTTCTTGAATGAGTTCGGATCCGGTGATTTGCTTGTCACCTACTTTGGCCCAACGAATAGGAGAAAGACATTTGCGGCCATATAAAGCTTCGAAAGGTGCAGCGTTAATACTCGAATGATAACTATCTTTGTAAGAGGAATCAATTAAAGGAAACAATACAAGTTCGTGATATGTTTTTCAAGGTTTGAATAGTATGTTTGTTTGGTCCTTCGGGTTGTGGATGATACGCGGTACTCATGTTTAAATGTGTTCCCAAGGCTTCTTGTAATTCTAGGAGTGAAACGAGCATCTCGATTCGAGATAATTGACGATGGCACACCGTGTTGGAATAGAATTTCTTCAATGAATAGTTATGCAAGTTTTTCCCATTTTGTCAGTTTCTGAAAATGTTTGATAAGATTATTCCCCTTCGTGGTGCATACTGGTATAGTGTGTGGAGTCTCTCTCCATCGAGAGATTAAGTGATAATATTTCCTTATACAGAAGTATGAGCGTAATGACAGGAGGAGTTTTCGTTTTGATATAGTAACATCGAGCATCTTATGGTCAAATGTTGACACTTGGGGAAACGAGATAGTACACGTAGTTATATATTTCGGAGTTGGGTAGTAGCTGGCCATTTATCAGAAGTATAAGGGTGATAAGTAAATGAAGAAAGATGTATCCTTGGATTGTGTTTTATCTTGGGTTTCAGTAATATCAGACGGAAACAATGAAATAACAGAGTTATGTAACGTGGTACGTGGTGATGAGAAGGTTGATCGAGTCCATAATTAGGTATCCAAATTTCTTCAGGCAAAATAACGAATTTTGGTCTCTTTGATCTCGAGTCGAGAGAGGAGGCCTTTCAGGTGTTCACTTAGAAATATTTTCGTATTTGATGTTCCATTTTGTGCTACATGAATTTGGCTAGTAAGGTTGGTGTGGATAATCACGTTCAAGGTTCTGACACGGAGAGGCTTAATTCTTCCCTTCGTGAGTTAACGAGGTTAAAGGACGAGCAATACGGGAGAAGTCAGAAATGAATCTTCGGCAATAACCGGCGAGATACAAAATCTTACGAATAATAGTCGAAGTCGTGAGGGTTTCCCGATCACGTATGGCTTCGGTTTTGCGAGATCGACTTTAATACCTTGACTACTAACAACTTGGCTTAGGAATTGGACTTCGTTTAACCAAAATTCACACTTGAAGAATTTGGCATAGAGTTGCTCTTTTCTCAAGAGTTCGAGCGTAAAATGGGGATGTTGTTTGTTTGCTTCTTCGCTTTTTGAATATATTAAGACATCACCTATGAATACGATAACGGATTTGTCTAGATAAGCTTGCATACGCGATTCTTAAGATCCATGAATACGGACGGAGCCTTAGTTAAACTGAATGGCACTAAAAGAAATTCATAACTATCGTAGCGAGTTCAGAAAGCGGTTTTGGAGACATCCTCTCCCTTAACCCACAATTGATGATAACCGGAATGTAGGTCGATTTAGAATACACACGAGATCCTTGAAATTGATCAAGAGGTCATCGATACGGGGAAGGGGATATCGGTTTTTATTCGAATATTTATTTAGTTCATGAAAATCGATACACATTTGTAGGAAATCATTTTCTTCTTAACGAATAGGATTGGAGCTCCTTAGTTCTATAGTTATCAAGTCAAATTCAAACTCTTTACCCAATAAGTTTAACGTACACCCCCGATAAAATTTGTCGGCACGTAATAGTTTTCCGTTGGCCACTTGAATGGTATAAGTAGTATCTAGGAGAAGTGGTGGAGCGCAAAAAGCATGAGTCAAAGCCTTGGATACAAAACTCTTATCGACACCCGAATTGAATAAATAAGAAACATAAGAGTTGTTGAGGAGAAATGTACCTGTGACTAGTTCATTGTCATCTCGGGCATCCTTAACGTTAATGTTGGAAGCTCGGCCGCGTGCATTGGGGTTTGCTTTCTTCTTTGGGCATGCATTTCTAAAATGACCCGTTTTGCCACATTCGAAACAAACACCCGTTCTTGGTGCGTTTGGCCCCTTTTGAGCGGCGGGAGTGGTACTTTTACAATCTTTTGCCAAATGGCCACTTCTATGACACTTGTTGCAAAATGGTTTGCCACATTCACCAAGATGATGTTTGTGGTACTTGTTACAAAAAGGTAGGTATCTGGCATACCCTTTCTTGCTGCCGGAGGTGAAAGGCTTCTTGGAGAAGTTGTTGTTGTTGTTGTTGTTGTTGTTGTTGTTGTTGTAGTTGCTTGATTGAGAGGCTTCCCATTCCTTTTGTTGCCACCCGATTTATCCTTGACCTTTGGTGCCGGAACTTCAATTACATCCATCGTTTCCATCAATTAGCGGGCCATCTTTAAAGCCTCTTGTAGGTTGACGGGTTTTAATGACATTACCCCGTGTTGAATGCTCTTAGGGAGGCCATCCATCTAAAGTTCAACTCTTAGGGACTCGGGAGTCATGAGGTTTGGACATATTAAGGCTAGTTCGGCAAACCGTTGATTATAAGCTTCGAGGTCATTCCGGATCGCTTTTAAATTTCTTAACCCTTGTTCGAGCCTTTGAGTCTCTTTGCACGGGAAGTATTCGGTGATCATCTTTTCTCTTTATTCGGTCCAAGAGAGTGCGTGGGCTTCATCAGTACCCACCGATTGCACATACGTGTTCCACCATGAGAGAGCAATACCAGCGAAAGTGTGGGTGGAATACTTGACCTTGTCTTGGTCCTGGCATCTGCTTATGCTAAAAATAGCTTCCGTTTGCTCAAACCATCGGGTGAGAGCAACCGGTCCCCCGGTTCCATCGAAAGTGGGAGGTTTGCACCCCATGAAATTTTTGTAAGAAAATCCCTTGTTTGAATTATTGGATCCATGGACGTTGTTGTTGTTGGAGGAGTGACCGGCCATGGCTGCATCTACGGCGGTGGCTATCATTCGTTGGAGAGCTTGTTCGAGAGTTTCGGGAGGAGTATTGTGTTGACCTCGGCAAGCCATTGTTCCTTGAAAATGCAAGAATATCGTTGATTAGTATTCTAAATAATACTAATCGTGATATGGAATAAAGATAGAGAGAAAATTTTCCTTGACCCGCCCTCAATTCATTATGCTATAATGTCGGAATGTGTAACATCCCGTCTTTTTCTGTTTACTTCCTGTTTAATTATTCTAAAGTCCGTTATGTAATTATAACATCTTTCGTTAATACGCGTTTTAAAATATTTCGTTTAGGTAATTCATGCACTCGCTTCAAACTTGAAGGACTAAACTTGCCAATAGGCCAAAGTTGTGACTAGGTCAAAGTGGTCAAACCTCATCTCTTCCACTCATTCACCTCCTAACTCTTGATACTTTCATCTTTTACTCTCAAACACCCAATTCAAAGATTCATCATCTATTTCTGATCTAGCAAGAGTTTTGCAAAACAAATTACATATTTGGAACCCTTGCATTTTCCTCTTCAATTCCATACCGATTTCATCTACTTTGGGTAACTTTCTAAAAACACTAGATTCTTTGTTCTTGATGTTTTTAACTTATAAAATTGTTAATTAGTGTCTATGGCTCAAGTCTAACATGAATATGTGATTTATATGCTCGATCTTGTTATTTTAAGTAACTAGCATGAACTTGAATTTTGGTGTGTTTGATCTTGAGATTTGGTTACTTAAATGTAGTTAGGTGTTAAAAGTGCATGTATTAAATGTGTTACTAGGATCACTATCTTCAATTTGATGTGTAGGTTGACTTAGAAAGACTCCTAAAAACATAATTACAAAATTTATGATTTTGAGTTAGGGTTTGATAGAAGTAAAATGGATTTTTGATGCATTAAATGCTTTGCAATGTTAATTGTAAGTGTTTAGTTGTATTGTATGCATGATTACCTACAAAACGACGTATTATATGCGTGCATTTAATTCCCGAATCATCAATGTGCATTTATGGACTTGAAGCATTTATGATGAACATTGATTGATCATTTAATTTGGAAATTCGATTATTGTAAATGTTAGATTTGATTGATGTTATGTATCTAGTTGTATTCCTCGTTAAATTACCTTTCCAATGATGTATGGTATATGCGTTTTAGGTGTTTACGGTTCGTTAGTTATGATAAATTGAAGTTTGGTTCGAGACTTGTCAATTTTAAGCATTTTTCCACTGAAGTCAGATAGGGATGTGGCGTATCACCTCTGGATGTGGCGCATCTGCAGACTGATGCGGCGCATCACTTGCAGATGCGGCGCATCTGAAGCCTGCTGTCCGAATTTTTATTTTTATTTTCGTTTAATTCCCGCTATGCTATACATGTCCGATTAACATGAAACTTGGCCAACATACTTATATATGCTTATCTTTCATAGAAAAATTGTTGGATACCTGACCCGACCACGTTGACTTTGACTTTGACCAAGTTTGACTTTTAGTCAAACTTAACCAAATACTTATGCAATCATTCTAACGTGCTTTTATACTTATATCTTGCATGAAACTTGACAATTTGACTCACATGCTATATTAATCGAGTCGTAACGAGCCATAGGACTAATTGAAACTTTAACCTACCGTGTTTACTGATATTGATACAACATATTGTTTAGGTCGAGACTAGCATTCTTTCTTGCACACATTTACTTTGTGAAGTACATTTACCTTCGTGCACTCAAGGTGAGATCATAGCCTCACTTTTACTCTTTTAGACTTACATTTGGGATGAGAAAACATAAATGTTTCATTTTACAAAGTGAACACAAGTACAAAAACAAACATTCTACGTACAAGTTAGAACAAAAATCCTCAATTCGATTATCATTAGTTACACTTGCCGGGTGTAAGCGAGAACTTATATTGTATGGCCATATGGGTTTGACAAACCCTCATTCGGACAGTTCGCTACATTTATTCGGATGAAATATATTTTCGAGAAACAGTGTAGGTTCTAACACTATGTGTATGGGGTTCGTGGAAAGTTAAGCCTTGATAATTGGGTGCTCGTGATACAAATTTTTAGAATGGTTTACTATTATTTCAACGTTATAAATCTTGTGGTTCATTTGTACTTACTCACTTACTTACTTAAACCTATGATTTCACCAACGTTTTCGTTGACAGATTTCTATCAGGTCCTTGAATATGAGGTGTTACATGCTTCTGCTCACTATTTTTGATACTTGCTGGGATGTCGAGTATACATGCATACATGGAGCATTTTTTGACTTACCTTTAAATCGTGTCGCATAGGTTTCATTTGTACGTTAAACGTTGTAATGTAACTAGTCGTTGAACCACTTTTGTAAACTTGAAACATTTTTAGATTTGAAATGAATATGACATATTTTTGGTCAACGTCGTTTTAAAGACTTATGACCACGTAACGGGACCTAAGTAGACGGCGCCGGCAATGACGATTTTGTCGGGTCGCTACAGATGGTATCAGAGCGTTGGTTGTAGGGATTTAGAGTTCATTGGTGTCAACCCCGAGTCATAAGATACATTAGTGAGTCTAGACTACAACCGGCATATAGACTTGAAGTAGCAATTACTTGACTACTTGTGCATTTATACTCGAACTCTTCTATCTGTATCTAACTCTTATTTCATCTTAATTTCACGTAGTTTAATTTGATTGACACGCCCCCTTGACTTTATGAGGTAATGTCGAATGCACATATGAATTAGGGTAATATAATTTCCGGGATTATATTACGGTGACTCATATGGACGTTCTGACAATATAACATAAAGAATTTATGGCGAGTCATGGAAAAATTTTCTATCTTTATTTCATATCACGATTAGTATTATTGAGAATACTAATCAACGATATTCTTGTGTCTTGAAGGAACAATGCCTCCTTGCCGAGTCCCACGCAATGAAACTCCCGAACAAGCTCTTCTGTAACATCCCGCATTTTTCCGTTAAATTATTTTAACGCCCGTCTTTTTTTTTATATAATATTTTCCGTTATCTAAATTCGTACCTTTCGTTGACTAACGTTCATAATAATTCCATTATTTAATTATAACATCACTCGTTTACTCGAGCGTTTTTAAAATATTCGTTCGGTTAATTCCCGCACCCGACTACAAACTTGAGGGACTAAACTTGCCAAGAGACTAAACTCTTGACTAGGTCAACTAGTCAAGGTATCCTCACCACCACTCATTATCAACCAATTTTTTTCCTTTTTCTTTTCCTTAACACTTTCACCATTTCTCTCAAATCCTCTCAACAAAGATTCATCATCCAAAACCGAATCAAGAAGCAAACATCAAAACAAATTACATATTCGTGATCCTCTCTTCATCCTCTACATTTTGGTACCAATTTCATCTCGTTTGGGTAACATTTCTAAAACAATAATTTTCTCTAAATTCGTTTTATATACTTGAAATGGTGTTAGTTAGTGTCTATGGCTCGTGTATAACATGAATATATGTTTTGTTTGCTCGATTTGTTGTTTTGAGTAACTAGTTTGAACATTTGAAATGGGTTTGCTTAATCTTGCATTTTGGAAGATTAAATGTTGTTTAAATACTAAAGTTCATGCTTTAATTGTGTTACTAGTATCACTAGCTTCGTTTTGATGCATAGGTTGATTAAGAAAACTTCAAAAACATGAATATTGATTTTTGTGAATTTTGGTTAGGGTTTGATAGACTTAAAACGAGCTTTTGATGTTTTGAATGCCATGAAATATTATTAGCAAGTGTTTAGTTGTAATGTATGTTTCATTACCTTCAAAACGGCATATCATATGTGTGAATTGGATTCCCGAAACTTAAAATGCATTTGATGAACTTGAAACTTTGAAAATAAACCTTTATTGATCACTTGACAAAATTTCGGTTATTGTAATTGATGTTTTTGGTTGGTGAAATGTATTTAGTTGTGATCTTTGTCAAATTACCTTTCTAACGATATAAGATACGAGTTCTAAGTGTTTACGGTTTGTGTTTTGTGGTTGTTTGAATTTTGGGTTTGGGACTTAGACAATTGAGACTGACCAGGTACCAGCTCGCGTGTAATGCCGCGGCGCGGCCAGCCTTTGTCGCGGCGTGACAATAGGCATGGTTTGATTCTGTCTTACTTGTCAGTTATACGAAAAATGTTTGCTATACTATGAACCTCCGATTCACATGTAACTTGTTCTAACATGCTTATATATGAATAATTAGCACAGAAAAATAGTTCGGGACCCGACCCGAACGTGTTGACTTTTTGTTGACTTTGACTTGACCAAGTTTGACTTTTAGTCAAACTTAAACAAACGTTTATGCAATCGTTCTAATCTTTGTTTATACTTGATTCTTGCATGAAACTTGACAACGTGATTCACATGCTATACTATTCGAGTCGTAACGAGCCATAGGACTAATTGAACACATTTCACCCGACCTTGTGTCGTAACCAGTTAATTGATACAACTTACTTGTTTAGGTCAAGGTTAAGCAACTTTTATGCACACGTTTACTTGTGAAGTACTTTTATACTCGTGCACTCGAGGTGAGATCATAGTCCCATCTTTCAAACAACTTTTATGCTTTAAACTATGGGATGAGAAACATATACGTATCATACTTTTACACTTTGAACACAAGTACGAAAACGAACATTCCACGTACGGGTTTGAACAAAAAGCCTCAATTCAATTATCATTAGTTACACTTGCAGGGTGTAAACGTGAACTTATATTATGTGATCACATGGGCTTGACGAGCCTCATTCGGACGGTTCGCTACCGTTAGCGGATGAAATATATTTTCGGGTCTAGTGTATGTTCTAATACTACGCAAAGGGTGCAAAACAGTTAAGTTTGATAATTGGGTGCCTGGGATACAAACAACTTTGGAATGCAAATGATTTTGATAATCATCTTATATTAAATCTTGTGGTTCAAAAACAACGTTTACAAACACCTATGATTTCACCAACGTTTTTCATTGACAGTTTTCTATATGTTTCTCAGGTTCATACTTGGCTATTTGATACATGCTTCCGCGTACACTCATACTTGCTTGGAGTCAAGCATACATGCATACACTCTGATTTCTTGCTTGGGGTCAAGCATACATACATACATACGCTAGTGATAGCACCTTTGGATTCAAACCTATTGTTTACATACTTACGCTATTTATAGCAACCGTGATTTTAAACTAATTATGTCGCAAGTTATCTCATTTATAATTCATACTTTTGCAAACTTAAAATTGTTGTCGAACGGTTTTGTAAACTAAACCTTGCAAGCATGCTACGTTTCAAAAGAGCGCGACATAATTTTGGTCAAACGAGTCTCATATAGGGACTACGACCACGTAACGGAACCTAAGTTAGCGGCGCCATCAATGACGATTTTGTCGGGTCGCCACATCTTCAATGAATGATAGCCACCACCGTAGATGCGGCCATGGCCGGTCACTCATCCAACAACAATAACAACAACCACAACAACAATAACAATGGAGCCGGTAACTCAAACGAGGGATGCTCCTACAAAGCTTTCATGGGGTGCAAACCTCACACTTTCGATGGGACCGGAGGACCGGTTGCTCTCACTCGATGGTTTGAGCAAACGGAAGCCGTTTTTAGCATAAGCGGTTGCCAGAACCAAGATAAATTCAAATACTCCACCCACACTTTTGCCGGTATCGCTCTCACATGGTGGAACACGTATGTACAATCGGTGGGTACCAATGAAGCCCACGCTCTCTTGGCCCAATTTAAAGGAAAATATAATCACCGAATACTTTCCCCGCGAAGAGACTCGAAGGATCGAAAGTGAGCTAAGAGGTTTGAAAGAGGTCGGAAACGACCTCAATGCTTATAATCAACGGTTTTTCGAGTTAGCTCTAATGTGTCCAAACCTTGTAAATCCGGAGCCTCTACGAGTTGAACTTTACATGGATGGCCTTCCTAAGAGCATCAAACATGGGGTAATGTCATCCAAACCCGCTAACCTACAAGAAGCTTTGAAGATGGCCCGCCAATTGATAGAAATGGTGGACGAAATAGTAGTACCGGCACCTAAGGCTGAGGATAAATCGGGTGGCAACAAAAGAAAGTGGGAAGCCCCCCAATCAAGCAACAACAACAACTTTGCCAAGAAGCCTTTCACCTCCGACGGCAAGAAGGGTTATGCCGGAAACCTACCTCTTTGCAACAAATGCCACAAGCATCACTTTGGTGAATGTGGCAAGCTAATTTGCCACCGGTGCCAAGGAAGTGGCCATAAGGCCAACGATTGTAAAAGTGCCGCCCCTGTCGCTCGTAAGGGGCCCAATGTACCAAATACGGCCACTTGTTACGAATGTGGCCAAACGGGTCATTATAGAAATGCATGCCCAAAGAAGAAAGATAACCCCAATACACGCGGCCGAGCTTTCAACATTAACACCGAGGAAGCCCGAGATGACAATGAACTAGTCACGGGTACGTTTCTTCTCAACAATTCTTATGTCTCTTACTTATTCGATTCGGGTGCCGATAAGAGTTTTGTATCCAAGACCTTGACTCATTATTTTAGCACCCCACCACTCCCACTAGATACTACTTCTACCATTGAAGTGGCCAATGGGAAACTATTGAGTGCCGACAAATTTTACCGGGGGTGTACATTAAACTTAATGGGTAAAGAGTTTGAAATTGACTTGATACCTATAGAACTAGGGAGCTTTGATGTAATAATTGATATGGATTGGTTAGCCAAAATGAAATCTCACATTCTTTACGATCATAAAGCGATTCAAATTCCTATCAAGAATGGTGAACCCTTGATTGTCTATGGCGATAAGAGTTGCACCGGACTCAACCTCGTCTCGTGCCTTAAGGTTGAAAAATATCTTCGTAAAGGTTGTTTCGCGATCCTAGCCCACATTAAGAAAGTTGAGACCGATGAGAAGCATATCGATGATGTGCCAATTGTTAGTGACTTTTTCGATGTATTTCCCGACGAATTGCCGGGTCTTCCACCTCATCGACCGGTTGAATTTCAAATTGATCTTATTCGGGAGCCGCACCCATAGCATGTGCACTGTATAGACTTGCTCCATCTGAAATGCAAGAATTGCAAAGTCAAATCCAAGAACTACATGACCGTGAGTTTATCCAGCCTAGCCATTCACCATGGGGTGCTCCGATTTTATTCGTTAAGAAGAAAGACGAATCCCTACGAATGTGCATCGATTATCGTGAAATAAAAAAATTGACGGTTAAGAACCGATATCCTCTTCCGCGCATCGATGACCTCTTTAATCAACTACAAGGGTCTTGTGTATATTCAAAAATCGATCTCCGCTCAGGTTATCATCAACTAAGGGTTAAGGGGGAAGATGTCTCCAAAACCGCTTTCCGAACTCGCTATGGTAGTTACGAATTTCTTGTAATGCCATTTGGTCTAACTAACCCACCAGCGGTGTTCATGGATCTTATGAACCGCGTGTGCAAACCATATCTCGACAAGTTCGTTATTGTATTCATCGATGATATCTTGGTCTATTTTAAAAGCGAAGAGGAACACGAACAACACCTTTGACTCGTGCTCGAAATCTTAAGATAAGAACGACTCTATGCCAAATTCTCCAAGTGTGAATTTTGGTTGAAGGAAGTTCAATTTCTTGGTCATGTTGTAAGCGATCAAGGTATTAAGGTCGATCCCGCGTAAATCCAAGCCATTAGCAAATGGGAAACCCCTACTACTCCTACTCACATTCGTCAATTCTTAGGCCTCGCCGGGTATTATCGTAGGTTCATTGAGAATTTCTCTTTGGTTGCTCGTCCTTTAACCGCGTTAACTCAGAAGGGAAAGAATTTCGTTTGGGCAACCGAACAAGAGTCCGCGTTTCAAATCTTGAAGAAAAAGCTAACCACCGCTCCTATCTTGTCACTTCCTGAAGGCAATGATGATTTTGTTGTATATTGCGATGCCTCGAAACATGGTTTTGGGTGTGTATTAATGCAACGAAAGAAAGTCATTACATATGCCTCTCGACAACTAAAAATTCATGAACGAAACTACACGACACATGTTCTCGAACTCGGAGCTGCTGTCTTTGCACTCAAAATGTGGAGACACTATCTTTATGGAACCAAAAGTACCATCTTCACAGATCACAAAAGCCTTCAACACATCTTCGATCAAAAACAACTAAACATGAGACAACGATGGTAGATTGAAACTTTGGACGATTACGATTGTGAGCTTCGTTACCATCCCGGAAAGGCAAATGTAGTAGCCGATGCCTTAAGTCGAAAAGAAAGAGCGGTGCCTCTTCGTGTCCGAGCTTTAAACATCACCATCCACACCAATCTCAATAATCAAATTCATGTAGCCCAAGACGAGGCTCTCAAGGATGAAAACATCTCTCTCGAACGCTTGAACGTCCTCACCTCTCGATTCGAAGTTAAGGTGACCGGACTCTGATATTTCGCCGGAAGAATTTGGGTGCCTAGTTATGGGACTTGCGAATCTTTATTCTAGATGAAGCCCATAAGTCAAGGTATTCGATTCACCCCAGTGCTAATAAGATGTACCACGACCTTAAGGAACAATATTGGTGGCTGAACATTAAAAGGGACGTTGCTACTTATGTTGGAAAGTGCCTAACTTGCTCCAAAGTCAAAACCGAACACCAAAGACCGTCCGGACTACTTCAACAACCCGAAATCCCACAATGGAAGTGGGAGAGAATAACGATGGATTTTATCACAAAACTACCAAGAACGGCGAGCGGTTATGATACTATTTGGGTTATTGTAGACCGTCTCACCAAATCCGCCCACTTCCTAGCCATGAAGGAAACCGACAAAATGGAAAAACTTGCACAACTTTACATTAAAGAGATCGTAGCCCGTCACGGTGTACCATTATAGATTATTTCTGACCGAGATGGTTGTTTTGTTTCTAGATTTTGGCGTACTTTACAAGAAGCATTGGGAACACGATTAGACATGAGCACCGCATACCATTCGCAAACCGATGGACAAAGCGAACGCACGATTCAAACTTTGGAAGATATGTTATGAGCTTGCATTATTGATTTCGGAAAAGCTTGGGACAAGCACTTGCCTCTCACCGAATTCTCTTACAACAATAGTTATCACACGAGTATTAACGCCTAACCATTCGAAGAGTTATATGGCCGAAAATGTCGTTCACCACTTTGTTGGGACGAAGTAGGCGACAAACAAATCACCGGACCCGAACTCATTCATGAAACAACTGAGAAGATCGTTCAAATCCGAGATAGGCTTAGGACGGCCCGTAGTCATAAAAAGAGCTATACCGACATTAGACTTAACGACCTCGAATTCCAAGTCGGTGACCGCGTAATGTTAAAAGTCGCACCTTGGAAAGGTGTAATCCATTTCGGGAAACGCGGGAAGTTAAATCCACGGTATATTGGTCCTTTCGAAATTTTGAAGCGTGTTGGAACCGTTGCTTATCATTTAGATCTTCCACCTCAACTGAGCTCTGTTCATCCTACTTTCCATGTATCAAATTTGAAGAAGTGTCTCGCCGAACCCGAACTCGTCATCCCTCTCGAGGAGCTTACTGAATTTCGATTGTCAAAGTCTGTTGGAACGCCAAAAGAGGACCCGATTTTACTTGGGAAAGACATGATCAAATGAAAAGGAAGTACCCTCATTTATTCGTGGATTTAGAAACATAAGATCTCGAGGAAGAAACAACGACCATTACGCCAACTTAAATTTCGGGACAAAATTTCTTTCAAGGAATAGGTAATGTAACATCCCGTCTTTTTCAATTTACTTCCCGTTTAATTATTCTAAAGTCCGTTATGTAATTATAACATCTTCCGTTAATACGTGTTTTAAAATATTTCGTTTAGGTAATTCACGCACTCGCTTCAAACTTGAAGGACTAAACTTGCTAATGGGCTAAAGTTATGACTAGGTCAAAGTGGTCAAACCTCATCTCTTCCACTCATTCACCTCCTAACTCTTGATACTTTCATCTTTTACTCTAAAAACCCAATTCAAAGATTCATCATCTATTTTCGATCTAGCAAGAGTTTTGCAAAACAAATTACATATTTGGAATCCTTGCATCTTCCTCTTCAATTCCATACCGATTTCATCTACATTGGGTAACTTTATAAAAATACTAGATTCTTTGTTCTTGATGTTTTTAACTTATAAAAGTGTTAATTAGTGTCTATGGCTCAAGTCTAACATGAATATGTGATTTATATGCTCGATCTTGTTATTTTAAGTAACTAGCATGAACTTGAATTTTGGTGTGTTTGATCTTGAGATTTGGTTACTTAAATGTTGTTAGGTGTTAAAAGTGCATGTATTAAATGTGTTACTAGCATCACTAGCTTGAATTTGATATGTAGGTTGACTTAGAAAGACTCCTTAAACATAATTACAAAATTTATGATTTTGAGTTAGGGTTTGATAGAAGTAAAATGGATTTTTGATGCATTAAATGCTTTGCAATGTTAATTGTAAGTGTTTAGTTATATTGTATGCATGATTACCTACGAAACGACGTATTATATGCGTGCATTTAATTCCCGAATCATCAATGTGCATTAATGGACTTGAAGCATTTATGATGAGCATTGATTGATCATTTAATTTGGAATTTCGATTATTTTAAATGTTAGATTTGATTGATGTTATGTATCTAGTTGTATTCCTCGTTCAATTACCTTTCCAACGATGTATGGTATGCGTTTTAGGTGTTTACGGTTCGTTAGTTATGATAAATTGAAGTTTGGTTCGAGATTTGTCAATTTTTAGCATTTTTCCACTGAAGTCAGATAGGGATGCAGCGCATCTGCAGACTAATGCGGCGCATCACTTGCAGATGTGGCGCATCTGAAGCCTGCTGTTCGAATTTTCATTTTTATTTTCGTCTAATTCCCGCTATGCTATACATATCCAATTAACATGAAACTTGGCCAACATACTTATATATGCATATATTTCATAGAAAAATTGTCGGATACCGACCCGACCTCGTTGACTTTGACCAAGTTTGACTTTTAGCCAAACTTAACCAAATACTTATGCAATCATTCTAACGTGCTTTTATACTTGTATCTTGCATGAAACTTGACAGTTGACTCACATGCTATATTAATCGAGTCGTAACGAGCCATGGGACTAATTGAACACTTTAACCGATCGTGTTTACCGATATTGATACAACCTATTGTTTAGGTCGAGACTAGCATTCTTTCTTGCACATGTTTACTTTGTGAAGTACATTTACCTTCATGCACTCAAGGTGAGATCATAGTCCCACTTTTACTCTTTTAAACTTACATTTGGGATGAGAAAACATAAAGGTTTCGTTTTACAAAGTGAACACAAGTATAGAAACAAACATTCTACGTACGAGTTAGAACAAAAATCCTCAATTCGATTATCATTAGTTTCACTTGCCAGGTGTAAGCGAGAACTTATGTTGTATGGCCATATGAGTTTGAAAAACCCTCATTCGGATGGTTCGCTACCGTTATTCGGATGAAATATATTTTCGAGAAACAGTGTAGGTTCTAACACTATATGTATGGGGTTCGTGGAAAGTTAAGCCTTGATAATTGGGTGCTCGTGATACAAATTTTTAGAATGGTTCACTATTATTTCAACGTTATAAATCTTGTGGTTCATTTGTACTTACTCACTTACTTACTTAAACCTATGATTTCACCAACGTTTTCGTTGACAGATTTCTATCAGGTCCTTGAATATTAGGTGTTACATGCTTTCGTTCACTATTTTTGATACTTGCTGGGATGTCGAGTATACATGCATACATGGAGCATCTTTTGACTTACCTTTAAATCGTGTCGCATTGGTTTCATTTGTACGTTAAACGTTGTAATGTAACTAGTCGTTGAACCACTTTTGTAAACTTGAAACATCTTTACATTTGAAATGAATGCGACATATTTTTGGTCAACGTCCTTTTAAAGACTTATGACCACGTAACGGGACCTAAGTAGACGGCCCGTCAATGACGATTTTGTCGGGTCGCTACAGAATGTCCACATGAATCACCATAATATAATCCCGGCAATTATATTACCCTAATTCACATGTGCATTTGACATTATCTCATAAAGTCAAGATGGTGTGTCAACCAATTCAACAACGCGAGATTAAGATGAAATAGAAGTTAGATATGAATAGAAGAGTTCAAGTATAAATGCACAAGTAGTCTAGCAAGTCCTGCTTCAAATGTATATGTCGGTTGTAGTCTAGACTCACTAATGCACCCTATGACTCGGGGTTGACACCAATGAACTCTAAATCGCTACAACCAACGCTCTGATACCATCTGTAGTGACCCGACAAAATTGTCATTGACGGCGCCGTCTACTTAGGTCCCGTTTGACCAAAATATGTCGCATTCATTTCAAATGTAAAGGTGTTTCAAGTTTACAAAAGTATTTCAACAACTAGTTACGTTACAACGTTTTAAGTACAAATGCAACCTATGCGACACAATTTAAGATAAAGTCAAAAGACGCTCCAAATATGCATGTATACTCGACATCCAAGCAAGTACTAAAATAGAGTGCGGAAGCATGTATCACTTAGCATTCAAATACCTAAGAAAAACATAGAACATCTGTCAACGAAAAACGTTGGTGAAATCATAGGTTTAGTAAGTAAGTAAGTAAGTAAGTAAATTGAACCACAAGATTTATAACGTTGAAATAATAGTAACCCATTCTAAAAGTTGTTGTTGTTATCACGAGCACCCAATTATCAAGGCTTAACTGTCACGAACCCCATTAATATAGTGTCAGAACCTACACTAATCCTTGAAAATACATTTCATCCTCCAACAGTCGAACCATCTAGATGAGGGTTTTTCAAACCCGTATGGCCATATAACATAAGTTCTCACTTACACCCTGCAAGTGTAACTAATGATAATTGAATTGAGGCTTTTTGTTCTAACTCGTACGTAGAATGGTTGTTTTCGTACTTGTGTTCACTTTATAAAATGAAACGTTTATGTTTTCTCATCCCAATATAAGTATAAAAGAGTAAAAGTGGGACTATGATCTCACTGTAGTTGCACGCCAAAGTATTTGAAATTAAACGTTGTGCAAATGAAAGTTGCTTAGTCTTGACCTAATCAAATAAGTTGTATCAATTACCAGTTACGACACAAGGTTGGGCGAAATATGTTCAATTAGTCCTGTGGCTCGTTATGACTCGATTATATATAACATGTGAATCACGTTGTCAAGTTTCATGCAAGATATAAGTATAAAAGCATGTTAGAACGATTGCATACGCATTTGGTTAAGTTTGACAAAAGTCAAACTTTGTCAAAGTCAAAGTCAAAGTCAACGGGTCGGGTTGGGTATCCGATAATTTTTCTTCAATTAGTAATCATATATAAACATGTTAACCAAGTTTCATGTTAATCGGGGGTGCGTAGCATAGTTAGAATTAAACGTGAAAACGCAAACTTGGACAGCCCCTGACAGGCCATCTGGACGGCGTCCAAAATGGCTAGACGGCGTCCAACAAAGAAGGTCTGGACGGCGTCCAAGGTGTGGAATGGCGTCCAAAACACCTGGGTTGCTGAAAGCTGGAAATTTCCTAAGTGTCGAGCCAAACTTCAAACCAACACAAATCATGAACCGTAAACATACAAAACACGTATCTTATATCATTGAAAAGGTAATTTAACGAGGAATACAACTAAACACTTTTCATCAACAAAAACATCATTTACATTAACTGAATTCTCGTCAAATGATCATTTAATGTTCATATTAATGTTCCAAGTTCATAATTGCAATTTGGTGATTCGGGAATTGAATGCACACATATGATATGTTGTTTCGTAAGTATTTACGCACACAATACAACTAAACACTTTCCACTAACATCTCATAGCATTCAAGGCATCGAAAGTTCATTTTAAATTCTATCAAACCCTAACCAAAAATCACAAAATCAAAAATCTTGTTAGTGAAGTTTTCCAAATCAACCTACACATCAAATTGAAGCTAAAGATGCTAGTAACACATTTAATACATGAACTTTAACATTTAATCAACATTTAATCAACCAAATTCAAATATTCAACAAACACTTTTTCAAGTTCATGCTAGTTACGTCAAATAACAAGATCGAGCATACAAATTACATACACGATATCACAATGAGCCATAGACACTAATTAACACATTTTTAAGTCAAGAACACTAAGAACTATTAGGATTTAACAAGTACATATAATACTTAAACCATTTTAAGAAACAAATTAAAGCGGAAGCATGTAATTACCAATTTTGGACTTGTTAAACTTTAACCATCTAAAGTTAAATCCCAATTAGGATCAAGTTGTGAAACATACTTACAAACTACAAGCAAGAAAGAAGTTTATACCTATTCCAAGCTTGGTAGAGAGTGATGAAGATGATGATGAAGAATAGAGCTTCAAATGGATGAAACCTCAAGTAGTTATACCCCAAACTTGTGCACCAACACCCTAGCTATGGTTAGGATTTAATTACACTTGAATGTGGCTTGCAAAAAATTAAAATGAACCCCCTTTGAATGCTCAAACCCCACGGTTTTTACAGCAGTTTTTGAGAGTATTTTGTGCAGAATTTTTGTTGCTATGATGTGTAAAATGCATGTGTAGGTGGTCTCCCATAATGCCTTGGTTAAATGCAATTTTGAATGGAAGAAACCAAGTAAAAGACAAGTCAAATGACATGCTTACTCCTACTACCAATGCCACTTGCAAGTTTTAAATAAAATGGTTTTCTTTTATAAAATGAGATTTTATAAAATACATTTTATAAAACTACCATTTTATTTATTATGTGTACATTATTTATAAAACCTATTTTATAAAAGAATGTAACATTATTTATTAATTATTTAACCTATAAATAATTAAATCCATATTATATAAATCATTCCATAATTTATACATATATATGTACACATCAAGTAATATTTCAGAAAACCATTTTTCTTAAAGTTCAAGTGTCGCGTATTCGATCAATGATCCAATCGTTAAGATCAAATACGAATGAGGTGTCGATAAGCTTGTTAT
Source organism: Rutidosis leptorrhynchoides (assembly GCF_046630445.1). Lineage (NCBI taxonomy): Eukaryota > Viridiplantae > Streptophyta > Magnoliopsida > Asterales > Asteraceae > Rutidosis > Rutidosis leptorrhynchoides. Next base: position 272,170,149 of record NC_092339.1, on the reverse strand, counting down.
TGGGTATGACCCGACTTGGATCATAACACATTAGCCACATTAATTTAATATGTCTCTCGGGCATACGGAATACCTTCAATCTCCCACTTGCACGAGAAACATAAGAAATTAATGCAAGTGATGGATACCACCTAACGACCGTCCATCACCCCCAATATGTTATGACTTTGTGCCATTCAATAACATCATCCCTTTTGAGTTCCCATCTCGAATATGAATAGGTGAATCTTTCATATTTTATCCTTTCGTCCTAGATGTCATGTTAAATCCAAGAGACACAGAGCGATCACTCTCTTTTAGATTTAACTTTATCAGGCCTTAGACATCTGACTCTCAACGAATAAGAGGGACAAATTCCATCTTGACTACATACGTCCTAAATATGTACCTTGCATTATGCCTGAGCTCTTCCTTGTGAACTACCATGTTTCAGAATAGCGAAGGAAAGAATCAAGGTACAATACTTGGTAAATATCCGAACCCAATATGTATCTCAGGTCAGAGGATACAATGATATTCGCCTTTACTCAAGATTACATGTGATCAACCACAAAGGCTCCATTTAGTAAGTCTTGAGGGCGGGTCTTCCAATATTTGTATCCCACAAATATCTATGAACCTTGGTTGCAACCTTGCACCACATTCATCCCGTGAATGTATACCAATCCGAGTTCATAATAGTCTAAACCTCACATTTGCTCCCACAAATGTGATCGACTACGGAATTTAGAATAATTACTTATTCATGGATAAAATATGCAAAATAGGAACATAACTCAAAATAAATTAATACCATAATTATATTAATGAGTTTGAACAATTTCATTCCGCTACAATACTTAAGACAGATCATGACCAATCACTAGAATACCGAAGCCCTAATGCACAAACATGTCCTGCGTGCTTTGCTCCATGTAAGAGCTTCGTGAGAGGATCCGCTATATTAAGATCTGTGTGAACTTTGCGAATACATATCTTTCCCTTTTCAACTTCATCCCTTATGTAGTTGAATCTCCGCTCAATGTGACGTGTCTTTTGATGAGCACGAGGTTCTTTGATTTGAGCAATCGCACCCTCGTTGTCACAAAAGATCTCAAGAGGGTCCTGAATGGAGGGGACTACTCCTAAGTCGTCGATGAATTTCTTCATCCATGCAGCTTCCTGAGCTGCCAATGAGGCGGCAATGTACTCCGACTCTGTTGTGGATAATGCAACAACATCCTGTTTTGAACTCTTCCAAGAGACCGCACCTCCATTTAACGATAAGACATAACCGGATTGTGAACGAGAATCATCTCGATCAGTTTGGAAACTCGCATCTACGTAACCCTTTACTGCGAGTTCCTCCTCACCAGACCTATATATTAGAAATATATCCTTAGTCCTTCTAAGGTATTTCAATATACTTTTAACCGCAATCCAATGACTGTTTCCTGGGTTATTCTAGTATCTACTTGTCAAGCTAAGAGCGCATGACACATCCGGTCTAGTGCATATCATCGCATACATGATTGACCCAATAGCTGACGCATATGGGACTTTCTTCATCCTTTCTTGTTCATCTTTCGTGGTGGGGCACTGAGATGAACTGAGGATCATTCCTCTTTGAATAGGTACCAAACCTTTCTTAGAATTCTCCATCTTGAACCTTTTCAAGACCTTTTCAATGTATGCACTTTGATTCAAACCTATCAATTTCTTGGATCTATCTCTGTAGATCCCTATCCCCAAAACATATTGTGCTTCTCCAAGATCCTTAATGGAGAAGCATTTACTTAACCAAGTTTTAACACCTTGCATTGCCGGAATATCATTTCCAAATAACAATATATCATCCACATATAGTACAAGGAACATGATAGTGCTCCCACTAGCCTTCTTGTATACACAAGCTTCATCACCATTTTTAATGAAGCCAAATTTCTTGGCCTCCTCATTAAAACGATGATTCCACATTCTGGATGCTTGTTTCAATCCGTAGATTGATTTCTTTAACTTGCATACCTTATTAGGATATTTCGGATCCACAAAACCTTCAGGCTGAACCATATAGACATCTTCCTCAAGATGTCCATTTAGGAAAGCGATCTTGACATCCATCTGCCATATTTCATAATCATAATGAGCCGCAATGGCAAGTAATATCCTAATAGACTTTAGCATTGCCACAGGCGAAAAAGTTTCATCATAGTCAACCCCTTGAGTTTGAGTGAAACCTTTTGCTACAAGTCTAGCTTTATATGTATCCAAGTTTCCATGTATGTCGGTTTTCATTTTGAAAAGCCATTTACAATCAACTAGCCTAGAGCCAGGAGGTTGCGCAACAAGTTCCCAAACTTGGTTGTCATACATGGATTGCATCTCAGCGTTCATGGCTTCCTGCCATTTATCTTTATCAATCCTTGATAAAGCATCTAGGTAGTTGGTTGGTTCATCCAAATCAACCACATAGCAACCATCCATGAGAAACCCATATCTCTCAGGAGGATTACTAATCCTACCAGATCTGCGAACGTCTTGTGTATTTTGATCATCCATTTGATCATTCCCAACATTTTCATGTTGAGTGCTAGTGTCAACCAATTGTGTATCATCCAATTCATCTTTAACCTCCTCAAGATCTACCTTTCTTTCACTATTACCTTCCATTAGGAACTTAGTTTCAAGGAATTCAGCCTTTCGAGCAACAAATACATTCTGCTCGGATGGATCATAGAAATAATATCCCATATCATCCTTGGGATATCCTATGAAGATACACTTCGTGGATCGAGAATTCAACTTATTAGGGACGTAACGCTTAGGATAAGCTTCACATCCCCATACCTTTAAGTATGATAGAGATGGAGGTTTTCCAAACCACATCTCATGAGGAGTTCGTTCCACTTTCTTGGTTGGGGCCATATTTAGAATACGAGCCGTGGAGCATAGAAAATAACCCCAGAATGATAGAGGTAACGAGCTTCTAGCCATCATAGATCGAACCATATCCATTAGGGTTCGGTTCCTCCTTTCGGATACACCATTAAGCTGTGGTGTCCCGGGTGGAGTAAGTTACGAGATAATCCCACAACTTCTAAGATGATCTTGGAAAGCATCACTTAGGTATTCACCTCCTCTATCGGTACGAAGTACCTTTATTGTCTTGTTGAGTTGATTTTGTACTTCGTTTTGATATTCTTTGAATGCTTCAAAGGTTTCGTCCTTGTGTCTTAATAAGTAGACATATCCGAAATGACTAAAGTCATCAATGAAAGTAACAAAGTATCTTTCACCATTCCTAGTCATGGGTTTAAAGGGTCCACATACATCCGAATGTATTAATCCCAATAAATCTTTAGCCCTTTCATAGGTCCCTTTGAAAGGTGATTTAGTCATTTTGCCTTGTAAACAAGATTCACATACATCAAACAAGTCCATCTCATTTGATTTCAAAAGTCCATTCTTTTGAAGTGTACGCATTCGATTCTTGTTTATGTGACCAAGGCGACAATGCCATAAGTAGGAATCACTCAAATCCCTTTTGAGTTTCTTGGTGCTAGTATGGTATATTGAGCTACTAGATGATGTATCATCATGAACCAATTCATAAATTCCATTTGAAGGCGAAGCCTTAAAATAGAATACATTATCTAAATAAACGTGGATATCATCATTAACAAAATTAAGATAAAACCACATTGTTTTAAACGGGAAACTGAAATAATGTTTCGACATAAATCCGGTGCATACAAAACATTGTTCAAAATAAGTTCCAAACCACTTGGAAGCTTTAATACAAAGTCTCCTTGAGCCTTCACTTGCACTTTGGCTCCATTACCCATAAAGAGACTTGATGTTCCCGCTTGCTTGCTACTTCTTTTGAACCCCTGCAAAGAATTGAAAATGTGAGTTCCACATCCAGTGTCTAATACCCATGTATTAAAAGAAGTAATACTAAGCTCTATATATACCATATATATATTACCTGAGGTTTGCCCCGCATCCCTCTTCTCCTTCAACTCCTTAAGGTAGACCGGGCAGTTGCGTTTCCAGTGACCCATTTCACCGCAACCAAAGCACGGGTCTTCCTTGGGGTTTGCTTGTCCGGTAACCTTTTGCTTCTTGTTCTTGTTTTTGGTTGGGGTAACCATCCTCCCCTTTCCCTTGCCTTGATGGGCGGGTCCTTTCCTCTTAGCCGCCTTTGGCTTAGAGGCGTTATTACCTTTGGACCCACCATCATTGATCATTAGCACGGGTGAAGCCCTCTTACCCATGCTAGTTTTTGCCGTCCTAAGCATGCCCTGAAGTTCGCCAATGGTCTTATCCATCCCATTCATATTGTAATTAATTACAAATTGGTCAAACCTCTTTGACAAGGAGTTTAGGATAATATCCGTGGCTAGCTCATTAGATATGTTGAGATTAAGACGGTTTGCGCGATCAATGAGGCTTTTCATCTTAAGGACATAAGATGAAATGGATTGGGAGTCGTCCATACGACATGCATGAAGCGCTCGAACGGTCTCGAAGCGCTCGACACGTGCTTGTTGAAGGAACATCTCCTTCAATTGTGTGATCATGTCGTATGCAGTATGATGCTCGAAATCCTTTTGGAGTTCGGGTATCATAGTCCCAAGAATTAGGCAGGCGACTTGCACCGAATCGGCGCAATACTTATCCCAATAAGCCATGCCTTCCGTATCATCCTCGTCGGGTTGATCGGGAATGGGGTCTTCCAACACATACGCCTTATCCTCAAGTTTGAGGACAATCCTAAGATTGCGGAACCAATCCATAAAGTTCGTATGGTTGAGTTTGTATTTCTCGAGGAGAGACCTTAACGATAGGTTGTTCAAGTTAATGGGTGCGTTTTGCATGTTGTTGTTATTGGCAGCCATCTACAAAATTTAACAAAGTTCATTTAAGTATCGTTTTAAATTTAATAAACAATACCCTTTAAATATTAATTGACTTATTAAATATTAGAATCCAACGGTAAATCAAATTTCAGTTAGGTGACCTTTATCCCTTTATTTGATTCAGCTAGGTAGTCATTATATAACAATTGTAATCCTTTTGCAACTTCTAAGTTATGGGATCATGCAATCCTTTTGCATGGCATATTATCCCATCAACGCCTATTTGTTCATCATGCTTCGGTGACCCTAAGTTCATGATTCCCAAATCAAGTCGTCCTACTTGTGCTAACGTGTAAATTCAACATACTAGTGGTTAGGTGACCTTTATCCCACAAGTGTGCGAAATTCACCTCAATCATATTAGTTTGCTCATAACGGTTAGGTGACATTTATCCCATTAAGAGTTCCCTAATATTTTTAAGTGTTTCCACAAAAGGATGGCGTTAAACTTGTTTACCTTGGTTTAGTTTTAAAGGGATTTTCGGCTTTCTTTATTCTAGTTTAAGAAAACATATATGCCATACACCAACATGCATTTAGTGTATGGTTTATTTGAAATCCATTTTCAAGTCTAGTAATTTTAGCCAATTACTTGATATAAACCATTTTATATGTGCAATCCGTTTCTAATTCTTAATAACCATTTATTAACGTCTTTTGCCATTTGAATTTAACCAATTAAATTGTCATTTTAGTTTGTTGTTAACTTGTGTGATTAACTTGTAGCATACATACAATCCACAATCATACAATAAACAACCAAGCATGCAAAACAACATGTTCACAATCAAGCCTTTTGGTAAGCATTTTGTTTAGCCGAAAACAAAATGCCACCGGGTAAGGGGTAATTACACAAAGTAGGAGATTTCAAATCTCCCACTTAACCTTGCATCCAAATGCTTCTTCATGTGTTCTTCAAGTCTTCATCATTCTTCATCATTTTACAAAATATATCCTAATACATTTTGTCTAAAAAATGAAATTACAACCTAATCTATTTTACATACCAAATATAAAATAAATTACATAACCAAATGAATTATTACATGCCAAATGAATAAATATTATTACAAACCAATTGAATAAATATCAATCAACCATGCATGCAACAAAACACAATGTCAAGGCTTAGATTGTGAACTTTAACTACAAAAGAGATAGGCAATACAGAATCACAAGTGATTGGCAGTACAGAATCACAAGTGATTTACAGTACAGAATCACAAGTGATTTGCAGTACAGAATCACAAGTGATTGGCAGTACAGAATCACAAGTGATTGACAATACAGAATGCAGAATCACAAGTGATTTTGGCCAAAATGACAAACCACCCAAAACCGAAAATTTTACATTCTACTTCATGCATGTTCATATAATGCAAAATTATAGTGGGTTTAATAACCATCTCGAAGCATATTTCAACAACTTCGGCTCTAGATACCATTGTTGGGATTTAACAAGTACATATAATACTTAAACCATTTTAAGAAACAAATTAAAGCGGAAGCATGTAATTACCAATTTTGGACTTGTTAAACTTTAACCATCTAAAGTTAAATCCCAATTAGGATCAAGTTGTGAAACATACTTACAAACTACAAGCAAGAAAGAAGTTTATACCTATTCCAAGCTTGGTAGAGAGTGATGAAGATGATGATGAAGAATAGAGCTTCAAATGGATGAAACCTCAAGTAGTTATACCCCAAACTTGTGCACCAACACCCTAGCTATGGTTAGGATTTAATTACACTTGAATGTGGCTTGCAAAAAATTAAAATGAACCCCCTTTGAATGCTCAAACCCCACGGTTTTTACAGCAGTTTTTGAGAGTATTTTGTGCAGAATTTTTGCTTGCTATGATGTGTAAAATGCATGTGTAGGTGGTCTCCCATAATGCCTTGGTTAAATGCAATTTTGAATGGAAGAAACCAAGTAAAAGACAAGTCAAATGACATGCTTACTCCTACTACCAATGCCACTTGCAAGTTTTAAATAAAATGGTTTTCTTTTATAAAATGAGATTTTATAAAATACATTTTATAAAACTACCATTTTATTTATTATGTGTAGATTATTTATAAAACCTATTTTATAAAAGAATGTAACATTATTTATTAATTATTTAACCTATAAATAATTAAATCCATATTATATAAATCATTCCATAATTTATACATATATATGTACACATCAAGTAATATTTCAGAAAACCATTTTTCTTAAAGTTCAAGTGTCGCGTATTCGATCAATGATCCAATCGTTAAGATCAAATACGAATGAGGTGTCGATAAGTGATATTTTAAAGCTAAGGGGTATAAAATACTATTAATTTTAGCAGGAAATACTATTAAATACGATACAATTTTACACAAGATATTTATTTATTTATAGAATGGATATACTTAAACCTTGCTACAACACTTATAGGCAGTGTACCTAATCGTACAGTAGTGTAGTTTTTAGTAAGTCCGGTTCGTTCCACAGGGAAAATCTTTAAACAAAGCTTAACGCTATATTAGTTTACTTTTATAAAAATACAAATATATATATAAGTAATATTATTATTATAAAGGGGGGTTTTTACCGTTTAATGACCGGTTTGTCGATTTTAAAACTTTAGTCGCAGTTAAAACCAAATGTAAAATAATAAATAAATACAAGACTTAAATTAAAGCGTAAAGTAAATAACGATAATGAAATTGTGTTAAATAAAAGTGCGATAAAATAAACTTGCGATAATTAAAAAGTACGAAAATTAAAGTGCAATTAAATACAATAACAATAAATAAAATGCGATAATTAGAAGTGCAATTAAATATAAAATAAAGGAAATAAAATATGAAATAAAATAATTATGCTTATTTAAACTTCCGTAACCATGATGTTTGACGTGTTGATTTTAGTTTTATGCCCATGGGTTAATTGTCCTTTGTCCTGAATTATTTAATATATGTCCGTCTGGTTTTTGTCCATAACAGTCCATCAGTCATAAATATAAAGTGCGAGTATCCTCGTCAAATTATCCTTATACCCGAAGTTAAATATTCCAACTAATTGAGGACTTAAACTGTAACAAGATTTTAATACTTTGTTTAATAATTACACCAGGATGTCGACTGAGTGTAACCCAAGGTTTTAATATTTTGTTATCAATTATACCTTGTGTCCTTGTACATAATTTCACCCCTGTTTTAATTATTCTAGTGGCTATTAATCCATTCCCGTGTCCGGTTAAATGAACGATTATTCGTACATATAAATACCCCGCCCATCGTGTCCGATCGAGTGTATATGGTAATTTATAGGGACGCCCAATTGTAAATCTTTATATTAACATTAACAAACTATCATTTAGTTAAACAAATATAAAGCCCATCAATAGCCCATAGTCTAATTTCCACAAGTGTCGTTCTTTTGTCCAAACCCCAATTATGGTACAAAGCCCAATTACCCAATTTTAGTAATTAGCCCAACATCATGATTACTTCGGATTAAATAAGCATAATAATAACTTAGCTACGAGACATTAAATTAAAAAGGTTGAACATAACTTACAATGATTAAAAATAGCGTAGCGTTACACGGACAGAATTTTGACTTACACCCTTACAACATTTGCTAACATACCCTTATTATTAGGATTTAAAATTAAAATTAAAATTAAAATATAAATTATATATATATATATTTACGTATATATTGAGAGAGAGATAGATTATGGATATAAAAATGATCAGAATTCGGTTGGCTTTATAGGGAATTGAGTTCAGGGGTACTCCGCGACTCGAGGCAACTTTTGCCTTCAAACTCCGCGAGTCGCGGAGTTTGAAAATACAGCTCACCCTCCTTTGGCTTCTTTCTTACCGACGATTTATAAATATATTATAATATATATATTAATTTTAAGAATTAATTATATATTATATTATATTTATGTGCATAGTTGACTCGTAATTTTTAGTCCATTGCGTCAAGCGTTGAGAGTTGACTCATGTCCCGGTTCCAGATTTTCGAACGTCCTTGCATACAATTTAATATCTTGTACTTTGCGTTTTGAATCTTGTACTCTTGTAATTTCGAGACGTTTCTTATCAATAATTGGAACCTCTTTGATTGTATTTTGTACTTTTGAGCTTTTTGGTCGTTTGCGTCTTCAATTCGTCGAATCTATCTTTTGTCTTCACCTTTTATTATTCAAACGAATATCACTTTTAAATAGAACAATTGCAACTAAAAGCTTGTCTTTCTTGAGGAATAATGCTATGAAATATATGTTCATTTTTAGCATTATCAAATATTCCCACACTTGAGCGTTGCTTGTCCTCAAGCAATATCGTCTTGAAATACTAGAATCACTTCTTTATTCTTCACACTTTGTACATCAGTGATTTCTATACGGCGGTATAAACAATGGTAGTAACGGTATTGTTTACAGTCCCACATGACTCTAAAAATTTAGATCCATTAAAGAAATTGGATCTTTATGAAAACATTTGATCTTTTGAAAATTAAATCTAGTTTTTACGCTAGATAAGTTTTCCGGAATAACCCTTCACCGGTGTTTGCAAAATATTTTTGTGGGTTTGGTGGGTTTCAGATTTGAAAATTTTAGCTCAAAACTTGCGGTTTTGTGTCACCCACTTGCTAACCTTGTATTAGGAAAGCAACACGTCCTGTTTACTTGTCCCGTATATTACCTTTCGGTAAACTACCGTCCGGTTGTAAAGGAAAGCGTTGAACAAGCAACTGTTAAGGCAATGTCCCCTGACATGCTTTTAATTATGGTCTATAACGTGTCAGACGCAATTACTATCCTTGGTAGGAGCAATAGTAAAGCTCACCCTTATAATTTGTAGGTTTGGCACAAGGTCCTGTCTTTGACCACTATGCAACCACCGTTCTTACGGTTGACACCCGATTTGGTTCAGGTGACCTAATGAATTCCAGGTGAATTCCTAGGATTTTACGTTCAATGGTAATGAACGCATTGAAAATGGGTTTTTAGAAAACAAATCGGTTTGTAATTTTGATCAAAATATTTTCTCGTTTAGGCTCGAGTTTAGATATCATTGAATTCCATGAGTTTGTAATTCTCAATCTTTAAGGTCAATCTCAAGGATTGAGTAATATCAGGCTTAAAAGCTGATTTTTGATCTTTTAAAGAGATTATCCTTTCTGGGGATCTGATTCATTAGTCTTATCCAGCTAATTTGCATGGTGCCCCCCCATTGTACGAGATAAATCCTTCTCATGGTTAGGATAAATCTGACCACTTGGCGACCCTGTTTAATGCTGAGGTCCGTGGATTTCCTGCTGATTTTAGTGATGACTTTTCTAGATTTTTCGTCAACCTACAGCTGGTCTGGACGACAACTTCATGACCTAAATCAAGAAGCGCGTTTCTTTTTCGGGAGACTTTACTTCCTTTTAATGATAGAATTGATTCATCGTGTAGATCCATCTCTTCTTTTCTTTCATCTGGTAAAACAGTTTAGTTTAGTCCAAAGAAAAAGTATTTTCAGTTATTTGTACAAAAATATGTGACATATGTTTTGAATAACTTGGAGAATTTTCCCACACTTGGCTTTTATTTTCCTTTTTATTGTCCTCTATTCCATTTTAAATGAATTTTAACATTTTGGTTTGTTTATCAATTTATGTCCTTTCCGAGGTAACAATAATTTCGGTGTTAAAACCTAGTTTTATCGTTCATAAATATGTATAAACATGATTTTGAGTTCATTTAATTAAAAATTTTGAAAAATTTTACTAGAATTGGGTAGTCAGTATATAAGACTAGGGCTGTTCTTTATTATCAGAGAGCACTAGATTCTAATACAACTACTACTTTACTAGTATTTCTAATGGTAACCAAGTGTATAAAGTAAAAATTTTAAAATCCGAAAGAATTTAACCCCTTCCCACACTTAAGATCTTGCAATGCCCTCATTTGCAAGAAATCAGTAACAATTTAAATTATTGAGGGTGATTTGTGTGAAAATGATTAAATTTTACCAAAGTTTCCAAACATATTTGTGTTTGTTTGCTGAATGATAAATGGTGCACATCATTTGTTCATTCCGTTTTGTTGTTATTTCACATATATTTTGCATCTTGTCGTCAAAATTAGTTGCTTTTGCTGAACTTAATGTCAGTCTTTGAAAATGCGTTGTTTTACCCTGTTGTGTGCATAAGATAAACTGCAAACATATATACATATTTTTGAAGTTTGGTATATTACCCCACATTCAAAAATTATTAAAATCTAAGAATAAAAGTTAGAAAATTATAAAAACTATTACAATATTAAATAAGTATTAAACGTATCAACATTACAAATTACAAAATAAATAAAACTAAGTAGACTAGGGATGATACTGATACCAGTAGGGGTTCCATGCATAACCATAGGTGCTATAAAATGCTTCGGCTGGGTTATACGTAGGATACGGTGGTTGAATCTCTATAGACCAGGGAGGGAATATGGGCTTTGTAGTAGGAATATAGTTTCTACCTATATGTTGGCAATAAGCTATGATTTGGTTTTGATGAACTTGCCAATCTTCAAATGCTCTATGTCTAGCATTTTCGTACTCCTGTGAAGCTATAAACCTTTGCATTTCTTGCATTTCATTTCCTCCTCCTACATTACCTTGCTGTTGGTTTCTCTCAACCTGTGGATGTCTACCATGGTATTGTACTGCGGCGTTATTTCGCCTCTTCAAAACTTTCGCACCATGGTATACATTTAAACCTATTGTATCGCGGGGTTCTGGTTCTTCGACTAATAATCCCCCCGACTTATATCCACACCGAGATATTCAGCAATCAAAGTAATAAATATACCACCTCCTATTATGCTATGCGGTCTCATCCCCCTAACCATAGTTGATAAATAATAACTCACACAATAAGGTATACTTACAGCGCTTTGTGGGTCTCGAATACACATATGGTAAAACAAATCATGTTCATTTACCTTTTCCTTGTTCTTACCTCTTTGTGTAATCGAATTAGCTAAAAACCTATGAATTACTCTTAATTCAGCTCTATCTATATCCAAATAAGAGTAATTTCCCCCTTTGAATCGGTGATGGCTTGTCATTTGACTCCATACACCATGTGTATCAAAATTTTCATCTATCTTTCTACCATTTAGTATCAACCCTCTACAATCGGCAGATGCTAACTCCTCAGGTGTATATATACGTAAAGCCTGAGCCATGTCTAGTAAAGACATGTGGCGCATCGAACCTCCTAACAAAAATCTAATAAAAGATCGATCGGTTAAACTAGCTACCCGATCATTTAATTCTATACTACACAACAATTTTTCACACCATACTTTATATACAGGTCTACGCATGGTGAATAAACGTACCCAGTCGTTAAAAGTAGAATTACCATACCTCTGTGCAAGTAATTCCCTAATTGGCCCGGCCAATTCTACAGCTTCTAATGGTCCCCATTCTATGACCCTAGGTACCTCAACAACTTTAGAATGAAGAGTATGCAAACCCCTTTGGTATTTTGGATAATCTATCCAAAGTCTGTCAAATCTCAGGTTCGGGTGCAAATCTTCCAAGTGCATATCAGAAAATGTCATGACTGGATGAGGTATATCTTGTTTGTAGTAGTTATCCACCTCCTGTTGTTCCGCATTCTCAGCAGGAGCATTGCGAGCTTGGGATGAAGATTCACCCCTTTCAGTCTGCAAAACACATCAAACACAATTTTTGTGCATCCAAATATGCATTAGTGTTAGCAAAATCATCAATTAAAATAATTACAATGACATGATCAATTTATATCAAACTTAAGCTCATTTTCACATTTTTATCAAATCTACACTTTTTCAAATAAGCATATACGAAAATGTTCGCCAAGTTCATAAGCATTTAACTCAAATAACATGTCAAAATAATCATTACTAGCAATTAAACAAGTTTCAAATGGCATTATCTCTCAAAAATCAAGTTCATTAATTTTAGACTTGAAAAAGTCCACTTTAATTCTCAAAATCATGTTTAGGCTCAAAGTTTGGATCATTTAACTACCTAAACATGTTATACTACTTAATTTAGCAACAATTCATGACAAAAATCGGCCATAACCTGTTTATATCAAAAAGCCCCAAATTTGCTCAAGAACACAAACCCTAGATTACTCAAAATTTGAAGTTTAAGGCTTCTAATCATGTTAAATAGCATCAATCTAGGTTATACAAGCATAATACATAAACAATTTAAGCATAATTACACTAAAAAGCATCAAAATCGAATTGGGTATAAAATTGCTCAAGAACACTAATTTTCGGATTAAATGGTGTTTAGGTGTAGAAATTTACCGTTTTTCTTGAGTAATTCCTTGATAGCATCCTTCTCAACATGATTTTAGTAAAAGATTTGATGATTAACGGTCAAAAATTGTGAATTTGGGGGTGTTTTTTCGGGTTTTTCGGGTTATTTTCGCAGTATTTTCGTTTTTGTGGTGTGCAACTGAGCTGTTCTTGCGTTTTATTTTTTTTCTGTAATTCGGTCCCTCCGCGAGTCGCGGTGTTTGACCCTTCAAACTCCGCGAGTCGCGGAGTTTGTATTTTTTTTAACATCTTATACTAATTAAAACAATTAAGTAATTAATTTTAAAATTTTGTTTCCCTTGTTATTTAGGACGAGGTCGTTTCGGATCGATGTCCTAGTCCGTCCTTCGACAAAATTTTAAAATTTTTCTTTTTGTAGCAATTGTTTTAAAAGCTAAGATTTTTGGGATTTTTTTAATGTTTTTTGAATACTTTAATTCAATAAGATTAAAAATAATGATAATAAAAGTTCTCGTCCCTCCCTCGGGTAAAGCAATTTCGGTTCAAAGACCTAGTCTTCAACTTACGACGAATTTTAAAAATCATATTTTTAACTTAATGAGATAAAGTAAATTTTTATTTTTAAATTCACACAATTTAAATATAAAATTCAAAATTAATATTAAAAATTCACACCAAACTTAATTTAAAAATTCATATTATAAATTCACATCAAACTTATATTAATTTTTCAAATATTTACAATTTTAAATATATTGTTTTTACAAAGTTTACAATATTAATTTAAGATTTATATATTAATTTTAAAAACATGGTAAAAATAAAATTAAAAATCTTTTTGGCTTTTTAACCCACTTTAATCAATCAAATATTATCAAAAATATGCGCCCCTCTTTTCGGTAAAGTAATTTCGGTTCCAAGACCTAATTTAACTCATGACGAATTTTTGAAATATTTTGGGTTGATTGATTAAAGATATTTATACCTTAAGAATAAACGTTAAATTTCGCAGTGATGTAATAAATTTTTGTATGATATCAATAATTTCGGTCGCCAAACCTAATTTTATTTAATACCAATTTAATACTTTATAGCGAACAAATTAGCGTTTATTATCAAAAGGTTAAAAATAAAAATAAAAAATAAAAACTGTACAGACTTACCTATGAGATAGTATTCTTAGTTATATGATCTATCCCATTCATAAGATAGTCGGTTAAATTGGTTTTCCATAGCTACATAGGCGTAACCTCGAGCATTCAGTGTTTTTTCTTCTAAACATATGAATGGTCCGTCTCTGCATAAAGTAACAAATTCGGTATTTGAATAGGTTTGATTATTTAAACATTTACCTCCATGTGCCCATTTTCCACATTTGTGACATCTTTCAAGGTGTCGTGCTCTTCTTTTCGCTGCGAATTTTGATTTCCCTTTACTAAATTGTAACTTATTATCTTCGCATCTGGATTCTTTTCTTACTCCGTCCAATCTTTCTCTGATTACTGATACTATTTCACTCGGTAGTGTGTCATTATTACATTTAGTGATCAAAGCGTGTAGCATTAGACCATGGTTTAGTTCACAGGCAGTCTTCATTTCGTAAAAACCTAAAAAAAATAAAAATTCAGAATGGGGGGAGAAGACTAGTTCTTTAGGGTCTGCTAGGGAAAGACCATTCGGGTTCCATTTTCGAGAACTACACGAAAACAGACAATCTAACTCTAACAGAAATACATATTATCCTTTAAAGACTTGATTCTCCCCACACTTAGTTAGCTGTGGTATCGAAATTGTGATTAACTTCATTGTCTTCTGCCATCGGACCATGTATGTAATGTTTAACTCTGTGACCATTAACTTTAAATTCAATCCCATTTGAATTTATTAATTCTATCGTTCCGTATGGGAAAACTCTTTTGACTATGAATGGTCCAGACCATCTTGATTTTAATTTTCCAGGAAATAGCTTGAATCGTGAATTGAAAAGAAGAACTCTGTCTCCTTCTTTAAATTCTTTTGAACTTCTGATTTTTTTATCATGCCATTTCTTCGTTCTTTCTTTATAGATTAACGAATTTTCGTATGCTTCATGTCTTAATTCTTCTAATTCATTTAGTTGACTTAATCGTAGATGTCCGGCTTCATGTAAATCAAGATTACATGTCTTCAAAGCCCAAAATGCTTTGTGTTCAATTTCTACTGGAAGATGACATGCTTTTCCATAAACAAGTCTAAAAGGTGTGGTTCCAATTGGAGTTTTGTAGGCTGTTCTAAAAGCCCAGAGTGCATCCTCCAATTTAATGGACCATTCCTTCGGATTTGATCCTACGGTTTTCTCTAGAATACGTTTTAAAGCTCGGTTGGTATTTTCAACTTGTCCACTTATTTGTGGATGATATGCGGTGGAGATTTTATGAGTTGCTCCATATCTTTTAAGAACTTTCTCAAGTTGATTATTACAAAAATGAGTACCCCGATCACTTATTAAAGCTTTCGGTGTTCCAAACCTTGCAAAAAGACGTTTTAAAAAGTTGACTACAACTCGTGCATCGTTAGTTGGGAGAGCTTGTGCTTTCGCCCATTTAGATACATAATCAATGGCTACGAGAATATAGAGATTATTATTAGATTTTGGAAATGGACCCATAAAGTCAATACCCCAAATGTCAAATACTTCACATACTTGGATGACATTTTGTGGCATTTCATCACGTTGACTTATTTTTCCGGCCCTTTGACAAGCATCACAGGATTTGCAAAGAAGGTGTGCGTCTTTGTAAATTGTAGGCCAATAGAATCCAGCATCATAAACTTTTCTTGCTGTTAGTTGAGGCCTATAATGCCCTCCTGTTGGTCCTGTGTGACAATGGTTTAAAATTTTACTAGCTTCATTTCCAAATACACATCGGCGTATTATTCCATCGGGACAACTTTTAAACAGATGTGGATTTTCCCAAAAATAGTGTTTTATATCACTGAACAATTTCTTTCGTTTTTGGTACGATAATCCTTTTTCAAGGAATCCACATACTAAATAGTTTGCATAGTCTGCAAACCATGAGATTTCATTATAATCTATCTTCAATAGATATTCATCAGGAAAGTTGTCTTGTATGGCCGATTCATTTAGAACTTCTAATTCGGGATTTTCAAGACGAGAAAGATGATCAGCGACGAGATTTTCTGCTCCTCTTTTATCTCGGATTTCAATATCAAACTCTTGTAAGAGTAAGATCCAACGAATTAATCTTGGTTTAGCATCTTGTTTTGAAAATAGGTATCTAAGAGCAGAATGGTCGGTATAGACCACCGTTTTTGCTAGAACGAGATATGCTCGAAATTTGTCAAAAGCAAAGACAATAGCAAGGAGTTCTTTTTCAGTAGTTGTATAGTTCGTTTGTGCTCCTTGTAACGTCTTACTAGCATAATATATAGGTTGAAATCGTTTTTCAATCCTTTGTCCTAAAACGGCTCCCATTGCAAAATCACTTGCATCGCACATTAGTTCAAATGGTAGATTCCAATTTGGTGTTATCATGATCGGCGCATTAGTTAGTTTCTCTTTAAGAATATTAAAAGATTTGATACACTCATCTGAAAAGATGAATGGAGCATCTTTTTCTAGGAGTTTATTCATAGGAGTGGCAATTTTAGAAAAATCTTTTATGAAACGTCGGTAAAATCCGGCATGCCCTAGAAAACTCCTAACTCCTCTAACATTGGTGGGATGTGGAAGTTTAGCAATTACATATACTTTAGCTCTATCCACTTCAATTCCTTCTTTTGAAATTTTATGACCAAGAACGATGCCTTCGTTAACCATGAAATGGCATTTCTCCCAATTAAGTACTAGATTTGATTGCTCGCATCTAATAAGCATTCGTTCCAGATTAACTTGACATGATTCAAATGTATCACCGAAGACTGAAAAGTCATCCATGAAAACTTCCATGCATTCTTCTATCATGTCGTGAAAAATCGCCATCATACACCTTTGAAAGGTTGCAGGGGCGTTGCAAAGTCCAAATGGCATGCGTTTGTAAGCAAAAGTACCATAAGGGCACGTGAATGTGGTTTTCTCTTAGTCCTCGGGTGCTATTGGAATTTGAAAATATCCGGAAAATCCATCTAGAAAACAATAGTAACTATTTCCGGTTAATCTTTCCAACATTTGATCAATGAAAGGTAAGGGAAAGTGATCTTTTCTGGTGGCGTCATTTAATTTTCTATAATCAATACATACACGCCATCCTGTTACATTCCTAGTAGGAATAAGCTCATTTTTCTCATTTGTAATGACAGTCATGCCACCCTTCTTAGGCACGCTTTGAACTGGGTTTACCCATGGACTATCAGAAATTGGATAAATTAGACCTGCGTCTAGCAGTTTAATAATTTCTTTTTTAACTACATCTTGCATATTAGGATTTAGTCTTCGTTGGCGTTGCACATACATTTTATGACCTTCTTCCATAAGGATTTTATGTGTGCAATACGAAGGACTTATTCCTTTAATATCATGAATCTTCCATGCAATGGCTAGTTTATAAGCTTTCAACACAGAAATGAGTTGTGATTTCTCATTTTCAGTAAGAGAAGACGATATTATTACAGGTAATTCAGATTCACCATGTAAATAAGCGTATTCCAAATGGTTTGGAAGTAGCTTTAACTCTAATTTCGGTGGTTCTTCTATCGATGATTTATATCGATATCTGTCTTCTTCTTTTAGCATTTAAATTTCTTCTGTTGTTGGTTCATATACATTAGCTATAAGTGTAGCTAACATTTCAGCTTCATCAATTGGTTCATTACCTTCTCCTAAAGAATATTCTCCTGTTCCTTGTAATTCTGGAAATTCTTCTAATAATTCTGCATGTGCATCTATAGTTTGAATATAATAACATGTATCATCTGCAGATTGTGGTTGTTGCATTGCTCTATCAACTGAAAAGGTAACACTCCCGTCCTCTATACTTAGGGTCAATTTCTTAACGAACACGTCTATCATTGCTTTAGCCGTGTTTAAGAATGGTCTTCCTAATATGAGAGGAACTTGAGAATCTTCTTCCATGTCCAGAACAACAAAATCTACTGGAAATACTAAAGTACCAACTTTAACTAGCATGTTCTCCATTATTCCTCTAGGATATTTTATTGATCTATCGGCTAGTTGTATGCTTATTCTGGTTGGTTTCAATTCTCCAAGGTCTAGTTTAGTGTATAGTGAATACGGCATTAGATTTATACTAGCACCTAAGTCTGCCAATGCTTCTATTGAACTAAGACTACCCAGAAAACATGGAATTGTGAAACTTCCTGGATCAGATAGTTTTTCGGGTATCTTATTCAACAGCACTGCTGAACAATTAGCATTCATGGTAACAGCCGAGAGTTCTTCCATTTTCTTTCTATTCAAGATTAGATCTTTCAAGAATTTAGCATATCTAGGCATTTCTAAAATCACATCAATGAAAGGAAGATTTACATTTATCTGTTTAAACATATCCAAGAATTTGGATTGCTCGGCTTCAAGTTTCTCTTTCTTCATTTTACTCGGGTAAGGAAGTGGTGGTTGGTATGTTTTAACATTAGGTTTAGCCTTAACTGTGTTATCTTCATTAACATTTTCAACTACCGGTTCTTTTTCCTTATCTTGATTAGGTTGTGGTTCTTGTGGAGTAGGAATAGCTTCATCAGAAGTTACAAGTATTTCAGGTGGTTTAAGTATTGTACCACTTCTTGTGGTAATGGCTTTAGCTGTTTCATTCCGGGGGTTAGCATTTGTATCACTAGGTAGACTTCCCGGTTTTCTTTCACCTATTAATCTTGCTAAGTTACTTACTTCTTGTTCCAGATTTTGAATAAAAGCTTGTTGATTTCTAAATGCTTGAGCATTTTGTTCATTGGTTTGTTTTTGAGATGTGAAAAACTGCGTTTGAGTTTCAACTAGCTTTGTCATCATATCTTCTAAATTAGGCTTTTTATCATCGGTTTGTTGTGGTGGTTTGTTTTGAAAATTAGGTCTTTGCTGGTTGTAAGTATTATTGGATACTTGTTGATTGCCAGGACCTTGTTGGTTGTTGTATGGAATATTTCGGTTATAATTCTGGTTTTGATTGTAAATAGGTCTTGGCGGTTGATAATTATTCTGATAATTATTTCCAGGCCTTTGGTTTATGTATGAAATATTCTCTCTTTGTTCCATTGTTAATTTAATACTGAGACAATCTTTTGTCAAATGTGGTCCTCCACACTGCTCATAACTAATTCGTATTGAGTGAATATCTTTAGTCATCTTTTCTATTCGTCTCTCGACAGCATCTATCTTTGCAGAAATGGAATCTAAGTCATGGCTAGAATCGGCTCTAGCTGCTTTAGATGATCTAACGATATCTTTTTCTTGGTGCCACTCATGTGAGTGGGAAGCAGTGTTATCAATAATTTTGTAAGCATCAGTTTCGGTTTTCTTCATAATAGAACCACCAGCTGCTATATCGATGTCTTTCCTTGTAGTGATGTCGCATCCTTGGTAGAATATTTGTACTATTTGACAGGTGTCTAAACCATGTTGCGGCATCCTCTTAATAACTTTCCAAATCTTGTCCACGCCTCATATAGAGTTTCATTTGGCTTCTGTGTAAACGTAACAATTTCTCCTTGAAGCCTTACGGCTTTAGATGCAGGAAAGAATTGTTTAAGAAATTTTTCAACTAAAACGTCCCATGTATCAATCGCCCCTTCAGGTAACGATTCCAACCAATCTTTGGCTTCTCCCTTTAAAGTCCAGGGAAATAACATGAGATATATCTGTTCATCCTCTACTTCTCGGATTTTAAATAGTGTGCAGATCCTGTTAAAGGTACGAAGATGTTCATTTGGATCTTCCTTCGGCGCACCACTAAATTGGCATTGATTAGTCACCATGTGTAGAATTTGTCCTTTGATTTCATAATCTGACGCATTAATGTCTGGATGAGTAATTGCGTGACCTTGGCCAGTGCGTTTAGCTCTCATTCGGTCTTCCATACTTAAAGGTTCTAGATTCTCCATAATTGAATTTGTTGAATCGGAATCACTAGAGGATTCTGATTTAATGGTTCGTTCCTCAACAATCTCTGTTTGAATGATTGGTGGTTCCGGAGGAAAATTTAGTGGTTCAGGATCTATGAATCGTCCCTGAATATTCTTCGGATTCTCAATTGTGAGGTCGGGTTCAAAAAATGGATTATCAGAAATTTGAACTGGAGTACTTGGTCGACTGGATGACGATTCTAAAGAAAAATCAACGGCGGTAATATTTGCTAAATGTCTTGATCTAGTTACAGGTGGTGAACGTACAAAAGGTGGTGAACGTCTTGCTCGGTGCATTCACTGAATATCCTATTAGTTTTTAAAAGGAAAGAAAAATTATAATAAGTTATCCAATCAATAGACTTTTCTGATTTTGCCCACGTTTCGAATAGCCAAAAGATGCAGCAGAGGGGCAGGATTCGTTTGGTCTCAATATAATTGAGGACTGTTTGGCTCCAATAACCCGGTCCACGTACAAATCCAACTATTACTACGAACCAGAAAATTTTGATGTCTATCAATTTAACTACTTAAAATAAATTTTCGTAATTTTAAGAAATTTAGATAAGAAGTAGAATAAAAATCTATGTCATAAAAACTAGAATAGCGAGAAATAAGAAAGAAAAAGAGCGTGTCGAATAAGGTCGAAAAAGAAAAATGGTTGAAAAATAAAAGGTGACGGAAAAATAAAAGAAACTTATAACACTTAAAAACACTTGACTAACCTAACCTTATTACTACAACTAACTTAAAATTATAATCGCAAATTGAGATTACTAATTGGAATGATAATTGATACATAGGTAAAAGTCGTCTAAAAAATATTAAAGCTTACAAGAAAAACTATATCCCAAATGGAAATAACTTAAAAAGAAACTAAAACTTAAAAAGGCGTCGCAAAATTCTAAAGTACCTAAATCTTAGTCTAAAGAAAAAGCACTTAAGAAATTCTACGGCAAAGCCTAAAAATCTAGAAGTAAAAATAACTATGGCAAAAACTAAGTTTAAAACTAAATATGAGCTAAAAATACAAATATTACGCTAAAACAATTAAAAAGGGACAAAATATAAAAATATACAAAAAGTTGTAAAAAGTTACAAATTTTTATAAAAATATTATTTTTATATTATTTATTTATTAAAACTATTAATTTTATATTTTATTTAAACTAATTTAACTAAATAAAACAAATAAATAAAAACTAAACTAAACAATATAATATAAATAAACTAATTAGGGTTTAAAATTAATTAAAATTAATAAAACCCGTAATTAATGCGAATTAGGGTTCCTGTGTACCCGTGTCAGGTCTGCTCCGCGAGTCGCGGTATTCGATGCTTCAAACTCCGCGAGTCGCGGGGTTTCAAAATTCAACTCAGGTACAGTTTTGAAATTCGACGCGTTTTTATTTTTTATTTTTTTATTTTATATTTTCTGTTTTATATTTTCTGTTTTAAAATCTAAATTATTTATATAATAAAAACTTATATTTTAAAAACTAGAATAAAAATAGAACTACTTTATAATTTTATAAATATCTTAAAAATAGATTTATATATATATTAAATTTTTTTTTTCGGTTTTTTTTATGTTTTAAATAAAAACAAAATACTTAAATAAAACTTATATAAAAATAAAGAAACTTTATAAAACTTAAATATTTAACAAAATTTTAAAAATACTTATATTTTTGTTTTCTTTTTATATTTTCGAATAATTAAAAACGTATTTTTTTTTACAAAAACGTATTTTTATAAAAGTAAACTAAAAATAAAAATCTTTTTTTTATATTAGCGTTGCGCTTCTGGCGTTTAAGAGTTCCCCGGCAGCGGCGCCAAAAATACTTGATAGTTTAAAGCTAAGGGGTATAAAATACTATTAATTTTAGCAGGAAATACTATTAAATACGATTCAATTTTACACAAGATATTTATTTATTTATAGAATGGATATACTTAAACCTTGCTACAACACTTATAGGCAGTGTACCTAATCGTACAGTAGTGTAGTTTTTAGTAAGTCCGGTTCGTTCCACAGGGAAAATCTTTAAACAAATCTTAACGCTATATTAGTTTACTTTTATAAAAATACAAATATATATATAAGTAATATTATTATTATAAAGGGGGGTTTTTACCTTTTAATGACCGGTTTGTCGATTTTAAAACTTTAGTCGCAGTTAAAACCAAATGTAAAATAATAAATAAATACAAGACTTAAATTAAAGCGTAAAGTAAATAACGATAATGAAATTGCGATAAATAAAAGTGCGATAAAATAAACTTACGATAATTAAAAAGTACGAAAATTAAAGTGCAATTAAATACAATAACAATAAATAAAATGCGATAATTAGAAGTGCAATTAAATATAAAATAAAGGAAATAAAATATGAAATAAAATAATTATGCTTATTTAAACTTCCGTAACCATGATGTTTGACGTGTTGATTTTAGTTTTATGCCCATGGGTTAATTGTCCTTTGTCCTGAATTATTTAATATGTCCGTCTGGTTTTTGTCCATAACAGTCCATCAGTCATAAATATAAAGTGCGAGTGTCCTCGTCAAATTATCCTTATACCCGAAGTTAAATATTCCAACTAATTGGGGACTTAAACTGTAACAAGATTTTAATACTTTGTTTAATAATTACACCAGGATGTCGACTGAGTGTAACCCAAGGTTTTAATATTTTGTTATCAATTATACCAAGTGTCCTTGTACATAATTTCACCCCTGTTTTAATTATTCTAGTGGCTATTAATCCATTCCCGTGTCCGATTAAATGAACGATTATTCGTACATATAAATACCCCGCCCATCGTGTCCGATCGAGTGTATATGGTAATTTATAGGGACGCCCAATTGTAAATCTTTATATTAACATTAACAAACTATCATTTAGTTAAACAAATATAAAGCCCATTAATAGCCCATAGTCTAATTTCCACAAGTGTCGTTCTTTTGTCCAAACCCCAATTATGGTACAAAGCCCAATTACCCAATTTTAGTAATTAGCCCAACATCATGATTACTTCGGATTAAATAAGAATAATATTAACTTAGCTACGAGACATTAAATTAAAAAGGTTGAACATAACTTACAATGATTAAAAATAGCATAGCGTTACACGGACAGAATTTTGACTTACACCCTTACAACATTTGCTAACATACCCTTATTATTAGGATTCAAAATTAAAATTAAAATTAAAATATAAATTATATATATATATATATATATATATATATATATTTACGTATATATTGAGAGAGAGATAGATTATGGATATAAAAATGATCAGAATTCGGTTGGCTTTATAGGGAATTGAGTTCAGGGGTACTCCGCGACTCGCGGCAACTTTTGCCTTCAAACTCAGCGAGTCGCGGAGTTTGAAAATACAGCTCACCCTCCTTTGGCTTCTTTCTTACCGACGATTTATAAATATATTATAATATATATATATTAATTTTAAGAATTAATTATATATTATATTATATTTATGTGCATAGTTGACTCGTAATTTTTAGTCCATTGCGTCGAGCGTTGAGAGTTGACTCATGTCCCGGTTCCGGATTTTCGAACGTCCTTGCGTACAATTTAATATCTTGTACTTTGCGTTTTGAATCTTGTACTCTTATAATTTCGAGACGTTTCTTATCAATAATTGGAACCTCTTTGATTGTATTTCGTACTTTTGAGCTTTTTGGTCGTTTGCGTCTTCAATTCGTCGAATCTGTCTTTTGTCTTCACCTTTTATTATTCAAACGAATATCACTTTTAAATAGAACAATTGCAACTAAAAGCTTGTCTTTCTTGAGGAATAATGCTATGAAATATATGTTCGTTTTTAGCATTATCAATAAGCTTGTTATTGGGTATGACCCGACTTGGATCATAACACATTAGCCACATTAATTTAATATGTCACTCGGGCATACGGAATACCTTCAAGAACATGAAAATCTAGAGTTTTAAAAAAGTTATCCAAACGAGATGAAATTGGTATCAAGTTGTAGAGAGTGAAGAGAGGATTCCAAATATGTAATCGGATTTGTTGTGAGTTTCCTATATCCGAATTAGATGATGAATCTTTGATTGTGTGAGTTAAGAGCAAAAATGGAAGTATGAGGAAGGGAGAAGAGATGAGTGAATGAATGAGTGGTGGTGGTGGTGGTGGGTTGACTAGTTGACCTAGTCAACTAGTTTGCCCACTTTGCAACTTTAGTCCCTCGAGTTCGAAAGCGGGTGCGTGAATTAACCAAACGAATTATTTTAAACACGCGAGAGTAAACGGAGGATGTCATAATCCAATAATGGGAATATCAAGAACGCTAGTTAACGAAAGGTACGAATATAGATGATGAAAGATATTATTAAAAAAGGACGAGCGTTAAAATAATTTAACGAAAAAAGTCGGGTTGTTACAGGTTGGACATTTTGCTGCTGAATCCATGTCCAGGAAACCTTCAATCTCACATGCTAACTCTTTCTCAAAAGCTTATAAGTACAAGAACAAGTACAAAGCTATGAAAGCTCGGATGAAGGAGAATACAAAGACTGATAAGAAGGGAAATAAGCCAGAAAAGGTTCTAGTTGTTGAGCATCATGACTGGGATGAAACCAGCTCTTCTTCATCTTCTGACAGTGATACTGATAATGATGATGCTGGTTATGCTTCTGGTAAAAAGCTGTGTTTGATGGCTAAGGAGGTCGAGGAGTCTGATGAGGATGATAATGGTAGTACAATTGTGTCTGATATGAGGGAAGCTGACCTGAAAAAGGATTCACCTCAATGGAAAACTGAAATGTTGTATAAGGTTGATAATTTTTGAACTTATACTAATGATGAAAAAGCTAAAATGTTTGACTACCTAAGAGTTGATCTATGTAGAGGCAGTAAACGTGAATAAGTTTTGAAAAATGATAACAAATCTTTAAATGATAAACTTAAAAGCAAAACTGGTGAAATTAAAATCTTGAAGGATGAAATTTCAAAACTTGAAAAACAAAATTTTGCTCTAAAGTCCCTTCACGTTGAGGCGGCAGATGTTAAGAACCAGCTAAATGACCTCGAAAAGGTTGTTGCTTCATGATGTACATCCGCTCAACGCACAGCTAAATGTGTAAATGAGCAGGTGCCTGCCCAAGTTTAAGCCTTCTTTACTGGTGACTATGATGCTGCTGCTCTTGCAGAAGTTACTTTTATGGACCCCATTCTTGAAACTGATCCTGAAGCTGTCTTGACAAATACTTTTGCTAAGATAGAAAAAGTAAAAAGATCTTAACAAATAAGTTTGTCAGACCTATAGAGACCCCACCACCGTCCATGAAAGAAATTTTGGAGAATGAAGTAAATGCCAAGGAAACCAGTACTTCAATTGATGAAACTACTGATCCCTCAAGCATTTACTATATGACTCCAAAGGAAAGACGCATTAAAAGGGAAATCACTGAAAATAATCAAAGAAAGTCGAAAACAATTGATTCCCCTTCGTGTTCAAATTCCACCAATGCTGAGCCTGCTGATGAAAATTGTACTGGTCAACCAGTAGCTGCTGACAAGCTAGCAAAATGCAATAATGGCAAGTCAAAGGCATCAATCAAGATTTATACAAATCGACTGGTATCAGCTGACGGGTCAGTAACTTCCCACACTGGCTCGTTGAACAACAAAGGCAAAGCAGTATATCATTATTATGGTACCGGTTCTAAAAAGAAAGCTGCCCTTAAGGGAAAAGCTAAAGTGAACCAAATTGTGGAATCATGTGCTGAGTCATCTATCACTGAGATAATGACTGTCAAACTTGACCAGCTCATAGCTGCCATATCTGAAAGCAGACCTGATCTTACTGCACCCATTTACTCAGTGTATGACCAGTTACCGATACCAAATGTTAGAAAATGCTACAAGTGTGGCAGGCAGGAAGATAATTCGTTGGGTTACATATGACCGGAAGTAAGTCCCTGCTAATGGACTATCAAGAAAAGGATGATCTAGTTGTTTCATATGGAGATAATTCATTGGGTTACACAAAGGGTTTTGGTACTTTAACAAATAGGAATGTTACATTTTCAAATGTAGCATATGTCGTTGGGCTTAAACACAACTTACTCAGCATAAGCCAACTGACAAGCAAAAACAAGATAGTTCAATTCAGAAGGAAAATTGGCACTATTTTTGATAAGACAGGGAAGCCACTACTGACAGCTAAAAGACATGAGAACATGTATCAAATTGACATGAACACAGCAGTCACAACAACTGATACTTGTTTTTATTTAAGGGCAGCAGACAACCTCAAATAGTTATGGCACAAGAGACTCTCACATCTTAACTTTAAAGATATTCACAAAGTATCTAGTAAAAGTTTGGTGTCTGGACTACCCACAATGTCTTATGTGAATGACAGATTATGTCCTTGATGTGAAAAAGGGAAGCATCACCATACCTCATTCAAGTCAAAGCAGATTTCATCTGATGAGAAACCATTTCACCTACTTTATATGGATCTTTTTGGTCCTGTTAATATAGCCAGCTGTAGTGGGAAGAAGTATACACTGGTGATTGTTGATGAATATTCCAGATACACTTGGGTATTCTTTTTAAAGTAAAAGAGTGAAGCTGCTGATTAAATTATCAATTTTATCAAAAGAATGGAACTACTGAATGGGCAACTGGTGAAGCAGCTTAGAAGTGATCATGGTACAGAATTCAAAAATGCTACATTGGAAGAATTTTGTGCTGACAAAGGTATTTCACAGAATTTTTCTGCTGTGAGAACACCTCAACATAATGGTATTGCAGAAAGAAGAAACAGAACTCTCATTGAAGCAGCAAGATCTATGTTGGCTGAGTCTAGGCTGAAAAATTCATACTGGCAGAAGCTGTGAATACTGCTTGTTTTTACCCAGAATAGATCTTTAATAGTGAAAAGACATCAAAAAACTGCTTATGAAGTTCTCAAAGGAATAAGACCCTCAATTTCATTTCTTCATATATTTGGCACTCCCTGTTTCATTCTAAATAATAGGGATCAGCTAGGAAAGTTTGATGCTAAGGCTGATGAAGGTATATTTCTTGGATATTCCAACATGTCAAAGGCATATAGGGTTTTTAATAAAAGAAGGGGTTGTTTTAAAGAATCTATTAATGTTACATTTGATGAAACTGCCCCTACTTCATCTTCTGGTCAAGAAGATGAGGAGTTACTGTTTGAAGAGCCAACTCAGCAACCTCTAGATAATGAAGAATAACCAGCAGTAAATCCCTCACCAATCCATATTGATGTGTTCTCTGATGATGAGATGGAACACTCTGTTCCATCTGTGTCTAAACCAGGTAGACCTACTGGCTCTACTAAAGTTTTACAACTTGAGCATAGGTCTACTGGTTCTGAAAGATCTCAAGCTGGTACTGGTTACACTCATAATGAACAGTTGTCCCCCACTGTTGCTCATTCCTCTGAGCCAATTGATGATCAGGATGATGTGTGTTCCACAACAAGCTCACCTGTTCATAACACTAGATGGACAAAGGAGCATCCAATTGAACATGTTATTGGTAATCTGGCCAGTGGTGTTAAAACAAGAAGACATGCAACCATCAATTTTTGTATGCATGTAAACTTTGTATCTACCATTGAACCTGCATGTCCTGAAGAAACAATCAAAGATCCAAGCTGGGCAGGAGCTATGCAAGAAGAGATATCCCAGTTTGATAGGAATAAGGTTTGGACATTGGTACCTCAACCTGATGATGGAACTAAAAAGATCATTGGTGAAGGTATTTCGTATGCCCGAGTAACATATTAAATTAATGCGGCTAATATGTTATGATCCAAGTTGGGTCATACCCAATAACAAGCTTACCGACACCTTATACGTATTTAATCTTAACGATTGGATCATTGAATAAATACGCGACACTTGGACTTTAGAAAATCGGTTTTCTAAAATATTATCACTTGAGATAAATTATTTGGATAATTTATATTTAATTATTTATAGGTTTAAATAATTATGTAGTGTTATACTTTATAAATTGGTTTATAAGGTACAAGTAACTTAAATAAAACTTAGGCTTTTATAAAATTTTATATAAATTGCAACAAGTTTTATATAAATAACAACATTGTTATTTAAATGGAAGAGATGGGCAGATTTTGGGACTCCAAGAAGTCCCACCCATGCTTGCCTTTTACTACTTCCTATATACACAACTCCTTATGTGCATGTCTACCTTTAAACCAATGTATTGACTCATTTCTCTCAAGTAAAAACTGCACATTCAAAGCTTGTAAAAAACTGCACAAAACCTTGCTGCTGTTGCTGTTTGGCCGTGGCCATTTGGGACTCAAAAGGGGGTTCTAAAGTTGTTTATGCAAGCTTATTTCAAATGTCATTCAAAGCCTAACTATAGTGAAAGGTGTTGGGTTAATTTCTTGGGGTATAACACACTTTAGGCTTCAAGTTAGAAGCTCATTTTGCATCATCTTAATCAACATTTCTGCTGTCCAATTCAGCTCATTTCTCACTCTTTGAGGAGGTATAAACTTCTTCTTTTACTTGTTTTATATGTAAGCATGATTTCATGACTTGATATTAACATGGAATTTAACAAAATGGCCTTTCAAACCTACTTGTTCTATTAATGCTTCCGCTCATATTAACTATCTTAAAATTGGTTTTATGATTGTGTAAACTTCATGAATATGTTGTTTTGAAACTTTTTAAATTCCATCAATGGTATCTAGAGCCGAAGCCTATGGATTATGCTTCTTATATAGTCTTTAAACCCACTATATTTGCATTCCATGTACATGCATGAATATGGAATGTAAAAATGTTCGGGTTTAGGTGGGTTTGTGAGTTTGGCCGAATTTGAAAGAGTTTCCAAGAGGGTTTGGAACTTGCAAATTGGTCATATTTGTTGTATGTAGTGTTCACAATCAATGCCTTAACCTTTCGATTGAATGCATGTGTGTTTGAATGATTTGTATTTATTCATTTGGTATGTAATAATTAATTCATTCATTTGGTTGTAATATTCATTAATTTTGGTTGTGTAATTTATTTTATATTTGGTATGTAAAATAGATTAGGTTGTATTTTCATTTTTTAGAAAAATGTATTAGGATATATTTTTTGTAAAAATGAAGATGAAAAGATGGAGTCAAAGGAAGAACACAAGAAGAATCTACTTGGATGCAAGATTAAGTGGGAGTGCTAAAATCTCCTACTTTGTGTTATGACCCATTACCCGGTGGCATTTTGTTTTTGGCAAAACAAAATGCTTACCAAAAGGCTTGATTGTGAACATAATTGTTTTGCATGCTTGGTTGTGTTGTTTGATTATAGTTTGTATGTTTGATTACTACAAGTTATCACACATGTTAACAACAAGCTAAACTACATTTAATTGGTTAAATTAAAAATAGCTAATAACATGCAAAACGACAAATTTAATTGGTTAAATTAAAAGTGGCCAAAGACCTTAATAAATGGTTATTAAGAACAAGAAAATGATCACATATAAAAGGGTTTATATCAAAGTAGTGATATTGGCATTGTTACATGACATGAAAATGGATTTCAAATGAACCATACACTAAATGCATGTTGGTGTATGGTATAAAAGTTTTCTCAAACTAGAAATAATGAAAACTTAAAATCTTTTTAACAAACAAGGTAAACAAGTTAAACGCCATCCTTTTGTGTGACACTTAGACATATTAGGAACTCATGATGGGATAAAGGTCACCTAACCATCATGAACAAACTAATATGATTAAGGTGAAATTAGCATGCTTGTGGGATAAAGGTCACCTAGCCACTTGCACGTTAAGTTTACACGTTTACATAAGTAGGACGACTTGATTTGGAAATCATGAACTTAGGGTCACCGAAGCATGATGAACAAATAGGCGTTGATGGGATAAATATGCCATGCAAAAGGATTGCATGATCCCATAACTTAGAAGTTGCAAAAG
Source organism: Rutidosis leptorrhynchoides (assembly GCF_046630445.1). NCBI lineage: Eukaryota > Viridiplantae > Streptophyta > Magnoliopsida > Asterales > Asteraceae > Rutidosis > Rutidosis leptorrhynchoides. The sequence continues at coordinate 272,139,858 of NC_092339.1, read as the reverse complement.
GATTGCAATTGTCATATAATGACTACCTAGCTAAATCAAATGACGGGATAAAGGTCACCTAACCGAAATTTGGTTTACCGTTGGATTCTAAAATTTAATAAATATCAATTGGATTTAAAAGGGTATTGATTGTTAAATTAAAATTGATACTTAAACAACTTTGTTAAATTTTGTAGATGGACGCCAATAACAACAACATTCCAAACGCACCAATAAACTTTAACAACCTATCGTTGAGGTCAATCCTTGAAAAGGAAAAACTCAACCATACGAACTTCATGGATTGGTTCCGCAATCTAAGAATTGTCCTCAAATTAGAGGATAGGGCGTACGTATTGGAAGACCCCATTCCCGATCAACCGGACGAGGATGATACGGAAGGCATGGCTTATTGGGAGAAATATTGCACCGATTCGGTGCAAGTTTCTTGCCTCATGCTTGGGACTATGATACCCGAACTCCAAAAGGATTTTGAGCATCATAGTGCATATGATATGATCACACAGTTGAAGGAGATGTTCCTTCAACAAGCTCGTGTCGGGCGCTTCGAAACGGTTCGAGCGCTTCATGCATGTCGGATGGACGACTCCCAATCCGTTTCATCTTATGTCCTTAAGATGAAAAGCCTAATTGATCGAGCGAACCGTCTAAACTGCAACGTGTCTAATGAATTAGCCACGGACCTTATCCTTAACTCCTTGTCAAAGAGGTTTGACACATTTGTAATGAATTACAATATGAATGGATGGGATAAGACATTGGCGAATTACATGCCATGCTTAAGACAGCTGAAGCGAGCATGGGTAAAAGGGCTTCACCCATGTTTATGATCAATGAAGGCGGGTCCAAAGGCAATAACACTTCTAAGCCAAAGGCGGCTAAGAGGAAGGGACCCGCCTACCAAGGCAAGGGCAAGGGAAAGGGGAAGATGGCTACCCCAACCAACAACAACAAAAAGCAAAAGGTTGCTGGAAAGGCTAACCCCAAGGAAGATCCGTGCTTCGGTTGCGGTGAAATGGGTCACTGGAAACGAAACTGTCCGGTCTACCTTAAGGAGTTGAAGGAAAAGAGGGATGCAGGGCAAACCTCAGGTAATGTATATATGGTATACATTGAGCTTAGTATTACTTCTTCTAATACATGGGTATTAGACACAGGATGTGGAACTCATATTTGCAATTCTTTGCAGGGGTTCAAAAGAAGTGATCAAGAAGCGGGAACAACAAGTATCTTCATGGGAAATGGAGCAAGGGTGTAAGTGAAAGCTCAAGTAGACTTTGTTTTAAAGCTACCAAAGTGGTTTGGAGCTTATTTTGAAAAATGTTTTGTATGCACCCGATTTATCACGAAACATTATTTCTGTATCCCGTTTGAAACAATGTGGTTTTAATCTTAATTTCATTAATGATGATATCCATGTTTCTTTAAATAATGTGTTCTATTTTAAGGCTTCGCCTTCGAATGGTATTTATGAATTGGTTCATGATGACACAGCATAGAATAGCTCAATATACCATGCAAACACCAAGAAACTCAAAAAGGATTTGAGTGATTCCTACTTATGGCATTGTCGCCTTGGTTACATAAACAAGACCCGAATGTATACGCTTCAAAAGAATGGACTTTTGAAATCAAATGAACTAGACTCGTTTGATGTATGTGAGTCTTGTTTACAAGGCAAAATGACTAAAGCACCTTTCAAAGGGACCTATGAAAGGGCTAAGGACTTATTGGGATTAATACATTCGAATGTATGTGGACCCTTTAATCCCATAACTAGGAATGGTGAAAGATACTTCGTTACTTTCATTGATGACTTCAGTCGTTTCGGATATGTCTACTTGTTAAGACATAAGGACGAAACTTTTGAAGCATTTAAAGAGTATCAAAATGAAGTACAAAATCAACTCAATAAGACAATCAAGGTACTTCGTACCGATAGAGGAGGTGAATACCTAAGCGATGCTTTCCAAGATCATATTAGAAGTTGTGGGATCATCTCGTAACTCACTCCTCCTGGAACGCCCCAACTGAATGGAGTTTCTGAAAGGAGGAACCGAACCCTAATGGATATGGTTCGATCTATGATGGCTAGAAGCTCGTTACCTCTATCATTTTGGGGTTATTGTCTATGCTCCACGGCTCGTATTTTAAATATGGCCCCAACCAAGAAAGTGGAACGAACACCTCATGAGATGTGGTTTGGAAAACCTCCATCTCTATCATACTTAAAGGTATGGGGATGTGAAGCTTACCCTAAGCGTTACGTCCCTAATAAGTTGAATGCTCGATCCACGAAGTGTATCTTCATAGGATATCCCAAGGATAATATGGGATATTATTTCTATGATTCTTCCGAGCAGAATGTATTTGTTGCTCGAAAGGCTGAATTCCTTGAAACTAAGTTTCTAATGGAAGGTGATAGTGAAAGGAAGATAGATCTTGAGGTGGTTCGAGATCAAGTAGATGATACACAATTGGTTGATACTAGCACTCAACATGAAAATGTTGAAAGTGATCAAATGGATGATCAAAATACACAAGACGTTCGCAAATCTGGTAGGATTAGTAATCCTCCTGAGAGATATGGGTTTCTCATGGATGGTTGCTATGTGGTTGATTTGGATGAACCAACAAACTACCAAGATGCTTTATCAAGGATTGATAAAGATAAATGGCAGGAAGCCATGAACGCCGAGATGCAATCCATGTATGACAATCAAGTTTGGGAACTGGTTGTACAACCTACTGGCTCAAGGCTAGTTGATTGTAAGTGGCTTTTCAAAATGAAAACCGACATACATGGAAACTTGGATACATATAAAGCTAGACTTGTAGCAAAAGGTTTCACTCAAACTCAAGGGGTTGACTATGATGAAACTTTTTCGCCTGTGGCAATGCTAAAGTCTATTAGGATATTATTTGCCATTGCTGCTCATTATGATTATGAAATATGGCAAATGGATGTCAAGACCGCTTTCCTAAATGGATATCTTGTGTAAGATGTCTATATGGTTCAGCCTGAAGGTTTTGTTGATCCGAAATATCCTAAAAAGGTATGCAAGTTAAAGAAGTCAATCTATGGATTGAAACAAGCATCTAGAATGTGGAATCATCGTTTTAATGAGGAAGCCGAGAAATTTGGCTTCATTAAAAATGGTGATGAAGCTTGTGTATATAAGAAAGCTAGTGGGAGCACTATCATGTTCCTTGTACTATATGTGGATGATATATTGTTATTTGGAAATGATGTTCCGGCAATGCAAGGAGTTAAAACTTGGCTAAGTAAATGCTTCTCCATTAAGGATCTTGGAGAAGCACAATACGTTTTGGAGATTGGGATCTACAGGAATAGATCCAAGAAACTGATAGGTTTGAATCAAAGTGCATACATTGAAAAAGTCTTGAAAAGGTTCAAGATGGAGAACTCTAAGAGTGATTTGGTACCTATTCAAAGAGGAACGCCTCTCAGTTCATCTCAGTGCCCTACCACAAAAGATGAACAAGAGAGAATGAAGAGAGTCCCTTATGCATCTGATATTGGGTCAATCATGTATGCAATGATACGCACTAGACCGGATGTGTCATGCGCTCTTAGCCTGACAAGTAGATACCAGAATAACCCAGGTAACAGTCATTGGATTACTGTCAAAAGTATATTGAAATACCTTAGGAGGACTAAGGATATGTTTCTAATATATGGGTCTGGTGAGGAGGAACTCGCTGTAAAAGGTTACGTGGACGCGAGTTTCCAAACTGATCGCGATGATTCTCGATCACAGTCCAGTTATGTCTTCACGTTAAATGGTGGTACGGTCTCTTGGAAGAGTTCAAAATAGGATGTTGTTGCATTATCCACTATAGAGTCGGAGTACATCGCCGCATCATTGGCAGCTCAGGAAGCTGCATGGATGAAGAAATTCATCGATGACTTAGGAGTAGTCCTTTCCATTCAGGACCCTCTTGAGATCTTTTGTGACAACGAGGGTGCGATTGCTCAAATCAAGGAACCTCGTGCTCACCAAAAGACACGTCACATTGAGCGGAGATTCAACTACATAAGGGATGAAGTTGAAAAGGGAAAGATATGTATTTGCAAAGTTCACACAGATCTTAATATAGCGGATCCTCTCACGAACTCTTACATGGAGCAAAACATGCAGAACATGTTTGTGCATTAGGGCTTCGATATTCTAGTGATTGGTCATGATATATTTTAAGTATTGTAACGGAATGAAATTGTTCAAACTCATTAATATAGTTATGGTATTAATTTATTTTGAGTCATGTTCCTATTTTGCATATTTTATCCATGAATAAGTAATTATTCTAAATTCCGTAGTCGATTACATTTGTGGGAACGAGTGTGAGGTTTAGACTATTATGAACTTGGATTGGTATACATTGAGGTTGAATGTGGGGCAAGGTTGCTATCAAGGTTCATAGATATTTGTGGGATATAAATATCGGAAGACCCGCTTTCAAGACTTACTGAATGGAGCCTTTGTGGTTGATCACATGTAATCTTGAGTAAAGGCGAATATCATTGTATCCTCTGACCTGAGATACATATTGGGTTCAGATATTTACCAAGTATTGTGCCTTGATTCTTTCCTTCGCTATTCTGAAATATGGTAGTTCATTAGGAAGAGCTCAGGTACAATGCAAGGTACATATTTAGGATGTATGTAGTCAAGATGGAATTTGTCCCTCTTATTCGTTGAGAGTCAGATGTCTAAGGCCTGATAAAGTTAAATCTAGAAGAGAGTGATCACTCTGTGTCTCTTGGATTTAACATGACATCTAGGACGAAAGGAAATAATGAAAGATTCACCTATTCATATTCGAGATGGGAACTCGATAGGGATTATGTTATTGAATGGCACAAAGTCATAACATATTAGGGGTGATGGACGGTCGTTAGGTGGTATCCGTCACTTGCATTAATTTCTTATGTTCTCGTGCAAGTGGGAGATTGAAGGTATTTCGTATGCCCGAGTAACATATTAAATTAATGCGGCTAATATGTTATGATCCAAGTCGGGTCATACCCAATAACAAGCTTACCGACACCTTATACGTATTTAATCTTAACGATTGGATCATTGAATAAATATACGACACTTGGACTTTAGAAAATCGGTTTTCTAAAATATTATCACTTGAGATAAATTATTTGGATAATTTATATTTAATTATTTATAGGTTTAAATAATTATGTTGTGTTATACTTTATAAATTGGTTTATAAAGTACAAGTAACTTAAATAAAACTTAGGCTTTTATAAAAGTTTATATAAATTGCAACAAGTTTTATATAAATAATAACATTGTTATTTAAATAGAAGAGATGGGCAGATTTTGGGACTCCAAGAAGTCCCACCCATGCTTGCCTTTTGTTACTTCCTATATACACAACTCCTTATGTGCATGTCTACCTTTGAACCAATGTATTGACTCATTTCTCTCAAGTAAAAACTGCACATTCAAAGCTTGTAAAAAACTGTACAAAACCTTGCTGCTGTTGCTGTTTGGCCGTGGCCATTTGGGACTCAAAAGGGGGTTCTAAAGTTGTTTATGCAAGCTTATTTCAAGTGTCATTCAAAGCCTAACTATAGTGAAAGGTGTTGGGTTAATTGCTTGGGGTATAACACACTTGAGGCTTTAAGTTAGAAGCTCATTTTGCATCATCTTAATCAACATTTCTGCTATCCAATTCAGCTCATTTCTCACTCTTTGAGGAGGTATAAACTTCTTCTTTTACTTGTTTTATATGTAAGCATGATTTCATGACTTGATATTAACATGGAATTTAACAAAATGGCCTTTCAAACATACTTGTTCTATTAATGCTTCCGCTCGTATTAACTATCTTAAAATTGGTTTTATGATTGTGTAAACTTCATGAATATGTTGTTTTGAAACTTGTTAAATTCCATCAATTGGTGCCAAGTGGGTTTTCAAAAATAAGATGGATAAAGATGGGATTGTGATCAGAAACAAAGCTAGATTGGTAGCTCAAGGTTTCAAACAGGAAGAAGGATTGGATTATGGAGAGACATATGCTCCAGTGGCTAGGATGGAAGCTATCAGATTATTCTTGGCAAATGCTGCTAAGATGAACTTTAGGGTATTCCAGATGGATGTTAAGTCTGCATTTCTAAATGGGAAGCTGCAAGAAGAAGTTTATGTCAAACAGCCTTCTGGATTTGTAAGCAGTAAATATCAAGACCATGTCTACAAGCTAGACAAAGCTCTTTATGGCCTCAAACAGGCACCAAGAGCATGGTATGAGACACTTCATGTGTATCTCACTGGTATAGGTTTTAAAGTTGAAACAATTGATACCACTCTATTCTCAAAAGAGATAGATGGTGATCTCTTGCTGGTACAGATATATGTGGATGATATTATTTATGGATCTAAAAATGAGAAACATTGTCAAGATTTTTCAAAACTTATGTCAAAGACATATGAAATGAGCTTACAAAGAGATTTGCAATACTTTTTAGGATTGCAAATTAAACAACTTGATGATGGAATTTTTATAAGTCAAGATAAATATATCAAAGATATGTTAAAGAAATTTGGTCTTGCCTGTTTAAAAGATATAGGGACTCCAATGGCAGCATCTATCAAAATCGATGTTGATCCCAATGATGAACCAGTCAATATCACTGAATATAGAGGTATGATTGGGTCCCTACTTTATCTCACAGCCAGTAAACCAGATATTATGTTTGCCACTTGTCTCTATGCCAGATATCAAGCTGATCCTAAAGAGTCACATTTGCTAGCAGTAAAAAAGATATTTAGGTATCTGAAAGGTACTGCTAAATGTGGTCTTTGGTATCCCAAAGACTAGGATTTTGAGCTACTAGGGTTTTCAGATGCTGATTTTGCAGGGTGTAAAATAGATAGGAAAAGTACTATTGGTGGTTGCTAGTTACTGGGTGGTAGGCTAGTCAGCTGCACGAGCAAAAAGAAAAATACTGTGTCCACATCTACTGCTGAGGCAGAATATATTTCTGCTGGTAGTTGTACTGCTCAAGTACTATAGATGCAAAGCCAGCTGAAGGACTATGGTGTTCATGTTACAAAAACTCCAATCTACTGTGACAACACAAGTGCAATTGCTATTACCAATAATCCTGTGATGCATTCTAGGACAAAGCACATTGACGTTCGATATCATTTCATAAGGGATCATGTTCAAAAAGGAGATGTGGAGCTACATTTTATTTCAACAGACCAGCAGTCAGCAGATCTCTTCACAAAGCCCTTAGATGAGAAACGTTTTAACTATCTCATCTCTGAGCTGGGTATGCTTGAACTTTAAAATAAAAGGCAATTTTGTTGGTGTGATGGTTCTACAACATGTAGGACAAACCAGTAAGTCACAAATTCTTTGTTTACTGCCTACATGTCAAACAATCAGCACAACAAGGTCTTTTATATCATGATTATTCAATGTCTAAAATGAAATAATAAATAGCTCACAACATTAAATGATACCTAAACACAGAAACTCATTTACTCCCAATGATTTAAAATTAAATTCATGAGATCTTAAATGTAACAAAGAATTTTTATATTTAATACAAACTTTATTCTATGGTCTTTAACTTCATTTTGAATTAAAACATGCTGCATTTAATGCTTAATGGGAGGTATGAGTGTTCAAGCTGATTATACGTCATGTCAACAGTCTGTGTCCCCTCGAAAACCTGCCAGTCTGTCACATCTGCCCACGCGCCTGCATATGACAGTTGCCATTTTTCTCTCTCCTGCACTTTTTCCACCAATCCGAAAGGTTAAATAAGGCGATCCATTTCTCATAATAACCTTCGGTTATTAACTTCTCAATTTACCTTTCAAAAACACATTCTTCTCTCTAAATCCCCAAATCTTCAAATCTTTCATACATTCATCTTCAACAAAATTATCAATGGCGGCCCAACAACAATCACCACCCATCGAGAACCAACCAGAGGAAAAGCAACAACAGCAAAAACAACAAGAACAACAACCTCCACTGGTCCTGGAGGAACAGGTTGAACAAGGACCACTGTTCAATCTTCATCCAAGCCTTGTCAAGGCTGCTAATGCACCAGATCATGCACTCATTTGCCTATCCAGAGGCAATACAACACACACTCTCTCCATTCCCAAGTTTAAAGCCAACATAGGCTATGAGACTTTGATTGACTACAGCAGGCGGTGCCCTTTGGCAAGAATTATTATCGGTGTCCCTTCTCATTTTTATCCAGCCTGTTTAGCAAGATTCCGGTACACTGCCACCATGGACACCACTCAACAGAATGCTCCATGTATTCGTGGCATGGTTATTGAAACCGTAACCTGCTTCATCACCGCTGATACTATTTGACGGGCCCTTCAATTACCTGGTGGTCCATTTGTCAATTCACCAACCAGCGATGCATTCAGGAGGGAAGTGCTGGAAATAATTGGATATACTGGTCCAATTGGTCATACGCCTTTAAGGAAGCATATGCCACCATTGTGGTACTACTTCTTTGGACTGCTGACCTAGTGCATCAGCCAGAAATCCGGTAGCTTCGATCAATGCTCAGACTTTGAGCTTAAGATTGGTCATGGATTGCTGTTCAACAGGAACATTGATTATGCAGCTGAGATCTACCTCAGGTTAAGGGAAATGGTGCTTGCACCCAAAAGAACACATTTAATCCCCTTTCCAAGGTTCTTGAGCCTTGTGTTTGAAAACGAGCTGGGTGATGCTTACCAGCAGATTGCTGATGAATCATTTAACCTGCCTTTAAAGTAAGGGGGACGCCGAAAGATAAACCAACTGCTCCATATGCTACCTTGATGCCATCAATGCTTGAGTATCTAGCTGCTCAAGGTGGAGTTGCCCAATCGACTGCCTCTGGTGTTGCACCAGCTGAGGGGAAGGGACCTCAGTGCAAGCCAGCTGTTAAAAGGAAGCAGCCAGCTACCTCAATTAGAACAGCCACCGTCTCACATACTGGTAAAGCAGTAGTTGTATTAGAATCTAGTGCTCTCTGATAATAAAGAACAACCCTAGTCTTATATACTAACTACCCACTTTTAGTATTGAAATCCGTTGCTTATCTATTTCTTGGTAACAGGCAAATCCAAACGAGCTAAAGCTGGCTCCACGTAAGCCACATGGGAGATTGCCCCAGTCTCAACTGCTAATTCTGAAAAGAAGTCTGCTATGGAACCTGGTGCGTCTCTAGACCAAACAACAGAAATTTCTAACTTAATTAAAAATATTTTAACTGCTGACTTGAAAAATGAAAGTGGAGTTAAAGTTACAACCTTGGCTCCCAAGCTGACTGGTTTTAAAACTAGTGTTAAGAAGAGTAGCAACCCATACTCTTCTAACCAGGCACTTCCACATTTTTCAAAATTATACTTCAAGAAATATCCTCTACTGACAGTACAACCAGCAGAGAACATAACTGACCCCCAAAGCAGACTTGAGCTGGCTCCTCATTGTGTTGAATCAGCTCAGGCTACTGTACAGTCCAAATGTTACTTGGATCATGATAAAAGTCACACTCCTACATCATTACCAGCCAGAACTCTTACAAAATCTGGGTCAACATGTGTTGCCAATGAGTCAGCAGAGTCACAGCTGCACTTACAGACACCTTACTCTGTCTCAATCAAAGGGCTGACTAAATCACCAGTCTTTCCTCAGGGACCAACAACAGATGCAATTGTTGAGTCAAATTTATTTGGTTCTACAGTTGTTACCATAAAATATTCTTTTGTTTCAGTTCTTAGCAGGGTAAATGAACAGGCAGAAGGGGAGCAAGAAAAGAATGTTATTGTTTCTATTGATAAGCTCTCTGTTTCTGCTACTGGTGTTGGTGCTACTGATTTTGTCTACTTGTGGTGCTGAAGCTAGTGATGTTGCCTCTACTGCTGCTGGTACTACTGGAGATATTGTGGCTGCTGGTTCCACTGATCTTACTGTTAATGAGGAGTTAGCTACTGCTGATATTTCTGCTATTCCTCCTACTGTCTCCGGTATTGCTACTTCAACCACTGATTCTGAGGTGGTTGATGAGATGATAATAGAACCTCCTCCTACACTTGAACAAGTTATTGATAATATTGTTAAGGAGGTTCTAGATTTCGATGTTACTGTTTCTACCACTGTTACTCCTCTAACTGCTGCTACTGAGGAAATTTCTACAGGTGGTGACCAGGGTGACGTGGTGCTTACTGATGAGCTTATTGTAGCAAATGCTGCATATTCTGCACATATCACTGGTTCTACGGAACCTACTTTGGATGCTGGTACCTCCACTGCTACTACTACTGACACTACTTAGACTTCTGTTTCTGGTGAAAAGCCCAAGTGTTTGTGCCAGGTACCAGATCTAGATGAAGTTGTGCCCAACTTCATATATAAGGGAGCCTCTATCACTCCCTAGATTACCTTGCTGGTGGATCAGGTGACAATTGATCCTCAAAGTGCTTTAGCCTCAGCTAGCAAGCTACCATTACTTTGGTATGGTTTCAGCTGCTTCTCCATTGCCTGGTACATGGAGGCCTATCAAGTTCCTCATCGATCCTACTACTGGTAAATGTGTCATGCAAAATATTCCTGATACGCCAGTACCTTCTGATTCATCAGCTTCTTCCTCATCATCTTCTTCATATGATGATGATGCTGATAAAGGTGCTGGTAAGGACGAGACAGTCATTCATGATAATGTGACTGGTTCCAAAGACAAACCAGTGGATCTTACTGATGATGTTGATAATGATGCTGCAAAGGATACAAGTGGTTCTACACCTTCGGGTGAAGGTAAAAATGATGGTGATCATGGTGATGAGTCAGATTCTGACCTTCCACCTCCACCACCCCACGGAGGTACTCCTGTTGTAGCTACTTGATGCTATGCGAGGTGTATACGAAATAGTTATATTTTTACTACGAAATACTATTAAATACGATACAATTTTACACAAGTTATTTATTTATTTATAGAGTGGATATACCTAAATGTAACAACCCAAACCAACACCCGACAAAGCCTTGTGAAAATACGAAATAAAAAAAAAATTTCTGTTGCAGACCATCGGCGCGCCGCGCCATATTGCCCGCGCGCCGCGCCATATCTGGCTGTCCTCGGGACTTTTAACCGCGAAAAGATTGACTAGTTCCCGGCACTTTTAGACAAAACGCTTTTTACCATACAACCAAATATGTAAAACTAACATGTTTCAAACATAAAATTAAAGTTTTACAAGCGGGGCCCACACGACCCAAATTACAAGTTTAGTACAATTTAGGAGTTTCGACCACCAAAAAGTTTAAGTTCCAAACTACACAATGAGCATGGCGTTTGGGATTAAACTACCCAACTATCGGTCAAACTCCGAGAGCTACTAAAACCAAAAGCGTCCCTTAGCAACAAGCGGGATCCCTAGTCCAAAACGATGCCCTTACCCTTGTCCAACACCGAACCTATAAAAGTGGTAAACAACGAGAGGGTAAGCAAAGCTTAGTGAATGCAATAATTACACATACATATATATCGCCCATCTATTTGCAATCACAACACAAGATACCTCGTACGAAACGTGTAACACAAAAGCATGTCATCAACCTCAAACACTTAACAAGTCATACAATAACATAACCGAGTTAGCATATACTCAACACAACCATAAATAATTTAGCATGCTAAATATAAACAAATCTTAATATGGTTAACCATGACGCTATGGTGCTACCGGCTCGTGGTTCACACCATACGCATTGAGTCTCACTCGTTTATAGTGCTACCGGCTCGTGGTTCACACTTTGTTTTTAGTGCTACCGGCTCGTGGTTCACACTCGATGCTACCGGCTCGTGGTTCACATCAATTATTTTATAGTGCTACCGGCTCGTGGTTCACACTCGATGCTACCGGCTCGTGGTTCACATCAATTATTTTATAGTGCTACCGGCTCGTGGTTCACACTCGATGCTACCGACTCGTGGTTCACATCAATTTACACACATGCTATGGTACTACCGGCTCGATGGTTCATACCATAACACCCACAAATAAACACGCCATATACACGAATGCATAATTATTCCACTCACCTCAAAATCTCTTGGTGAAAGATAACCGAGCTTGAACACTTCAATGTAACACACCTATTACATTTATCACAATATCAAAATCACAACTCGAGTTGGTCAACACTCTAAAGCTCACTCCTAGTGTTAATTTGACCCATGGTGCAAATCCGACCCATTTGCACCCTTAACCCTAAAATCGGGTTAACTCATCACAAAACCCTATCATTAACCAAAGTAGGTTCATTACACATTTTAACACTAGTTTTAGGCTTCAACCACACATATTAATTAGCTTAGGTTCATTTTGACCCATTTGACGCTTTCAAAGTCAACCTACCCATTTTGGGTCAACCACTAACCCATTTACACCCATTTACATAAATCATGGTGTTCTAGCAATTTTACTAGCTAACTAGGGTTCTCTAACAACAATTAACTCTTCCAAACCCTAGTTAACCCAATATTGAGTCTACATGACTCAAATTACCCTAGAACACCCAAAACACTAACAAAATGGGTTTTATGTTCATCTTCACCCCAAACCCTAGCCCTAAATCAAATTAAACAAAGAAATTAAGATTAGAGCATACCACAACTATCACAACGAAGCTAGAGGAAAGGCGAACAACTTTAATGCTTGGACTTAAGCAAGAAACCTTCTTCTTCTTCTCCAAAATGGGGTTTCCCTCACTAAAAGCCACTCTCTCTCTAGAATTGATTTGGATAAGTGTTGGTAGTTGTGGAAGGAGTAAATGAACTCCCCAAAACTGATCTAAGGCATTAAATCCGGCCTCCAAGTGATTTTACCAACATACCCTCAAAATATCTAATTTAAAAGAAAGAGAGAATCTGTCACAGACAGATGGCGCGGCGCGCCACCAGGCCGCGCGGCGCGCAACTCTCCCAGTCCAGCTCCTTTTGCCTTTTTTAAATATATACAACCAAACCCCGATTCGAGTACCGTACAATACACTTATATACACATGTGTACACTTCAATTATTCGGGTCTTACAACTCTCCCACACTTATTCGGATTGCGCCCTCGCAATCCAAGCCGCATGACAAGAGGGAAGATACACTAACACGAACTCTTCGGGTTCCCAAGTGAACTCGGAACCCTTGCTACGCCGCCATTGGACTTTAAAAGTCCTCACTTCTTTATGTCTCAACCTCTTAACTTTCTCATCGAGTATGGCGACCGGTTCTTCGACATATTCCAACTTGTTGTTTAGCTCGATCTCGTCTAAAGGCATCCATAAGGAATCATCCGCAAGACACTTACGGAGGTGGGAAACATGGAATGTATTATGGATCCCCGCAAGCTCTTCGGGTAATTCCAATCGATATGCAACTTCGCCAACACGAGCTAAAACCTTGAATGGCCCAATAAACCGAGGAGCTAACTTTCCCCGTTTTCGAAATCAAATAATACCCTTCCATGGCGAAACTTTAAGCATCACCATGTCGCCTTCTTGAAATTCGATCGTTCGCCTACGTTTGTCGGCATACGACTTTTGCCTATCTTGAGCCTTCTTCAAATGTTCCCGAATAATATCAATCTTGTTGTTCGTCTCCAAAACCAAATCGGTACTCCCGATCTCTCGTTGACCCACTTCTCCCCAACAAACGGGAGTTCGACATCTACGCCCATAGAGCATCTCATACGGTGGCATCCCGATACTAGTATGATAACTATTATTGTACGAGAATTCCACCAAAGGCAAATGCTCGTCCCAACTACCACCAAAATCAATAATGCACGCCCGTAACATATCTTCTAGAGTTTGGTTCGTACGTTCGGTTTGACCGTCCGTTTGAGGATGATACGCCGTGCTCAACTTCAATTGCGTACCCATATCTTCATGAAACTTTTCCCAAAATCGAGATGTAAAACGGGTATCTCGATTCGAGATAATAGATATAGGAACCCCATGACGAGCGACCACTTCCTTGATAAACAACTTAGCCAAGGTCTCCGACGATATTGCTTCTTTAATGGGAAGAAACAAAGCGCTTTTCGTCAACCGATCAACTATAACCCAAATCGAATCATATTGAGTCCTCGCCGTCTTAGGTAACTTAGTGATGAAATCCATGGTAATGTGCTCCCATTTCCACTTCGGGATCTCTAACGGTTGCAACTTACCATACGGCTTTTGGTGCTCGGCTTTAACTTGCAAGCAAGTAACACATCGTTCAACATATTTCACAACATCGCGTTTCATGCCCGGCCACCAATAGTCTTTCTTCAAGTCGTGATACATTTTTGTCGCGCCCGGATGAATAGAATATTTTGACTTATGTGCCTCGTCAAGTAGCACCCGTCGGTAATCACCCATCTTAGGCACCCACACCCTTCCTTGAAACGACAATAAACCCCGCGGGCCCATAGTAATGAATTCCGATTGGCCCACAATTCGCTCCGCATGCTTATTGTGAACATAAGCCTCTATTTGATCTTCACCCATCTTTTCAAGAAAGTCGTTAGTGATAACCAAACGTAACGATGCTACACGTATCGCCGGATGTTGAGTCTTTCGACTTAACGCATCCGCGACCACATTCGCCTTACCCGGATGATAAAATATCTCACAATCATAGTCCTTCACCACATCCATCCACCTACGTTGACGATAATTCAAATCTCTTTGAGTGAAAAGATGTTTCAAATTTTTATGATCCGAATATATCGTACACTTGACACCATACAAGTAATGGCGCCAAATTTTCAATGCATGCACAACCGCCGCCATCTCTAAATCGTGAGTCGGGTACCTCGTCTCGTGCTCCTTTAATTGTCGAGAGGCATAAGCAATGACTTTACCCCTTTGCATAAGAACACACCCGAGCCCATTTAAGGAAGCATCACAATAAACTACCATATCTTCGACACCTTCCGGTAACACTAACACCGGAGCCTGACATAATTTCTCTTTTAACAATTGAAAAGCAATTTCTTGCTCGTTCTCCCAAACAAACTTCGCATTCTTCCTTGTCAATTTCGTCAACGAAGAAGCGATCTTAGAAAAATCTTGGATAAACCGACGATAATAACCGGCCAACCCGAGAAAACTTCGGATTTCCGTAGGCGTAGTCGGTCGTCCCCAACTCTTCACCGTCTCAATCTTCCCCGGATCCACTTGGATACCGCCTTCGTTCACAATATGGCCAAGAAATTGGACCTCTCTTAGCCAAAATTCACATTTAGAGAATTTTGCATACAACTTCTCCTTTCTTAATGTCTTCAAAACTTCACGCAAGTGACGTTCATGTTCGTGCATACTTTTCGAGTAGACTAGTATGTCGTCAATGAACAAAATGACCGACTTGTCCAACATAGGTTGGCACACCCGGTTCATAAGATCCATGAATGCCGCCGGTGCATTCGTAAGACCAAAAGGCATAACCACAAACTCATAATGCCCATAACGCGTTCGGAAAGTCGTTTTCTCAATGTCTTCCTCACGGACCCGCATTTGATGATAGCCGGACCGTAGGTCGATCTTAGAGAAATACGTCGCGCCTTGAAGTTGATCAAACAAATCGTCAATCCTAGGTAACGGATAACGATTCTTGATTGTCACTTTATTTAACTCACGGTAATCGATGCACATACGCATACTACCATCTTTCTTCCTCACGAATAAGACCGGAGCGCCCCACGGCGAAGCACTCGGTCGGATAAAACCTTTCTCAAGCAACTCTTGAATTTGATTCAACAACTCTTGCATTTCCGTTGGTGCTAAACGATAAGGAGTTTTAGCGATGGGGGTAGCCCCCGGAACCAACTCAATGCGAAACTCGACTTGTCTTTCCGCCGGGACACCCGGTAACTCATCCGGAAAAACGTCTTCAAACTCATTAACTACCGGAATTTCACGAATAGGTGGTGGCTCATTACGAGTATCAACAACATGAGCAAGGAAAGCCATGCCACCGGTAACAACGGAACGACGCGCCCGTGCAAAAGTGCATATCGGCACCGTTCTTCTTCTCTTATCACCATGAATAATCATTTCTCCCCCACTTGGGGCCTTAACACGAATAAACTTGTCATGGCATGCAATATCGGCTCTGTAATGATCGAGCCAATCCATACCAACGACAATATCAAAATCGCCCAAGGTCATTGGAATGAGATTAATTTTAAAAGTTTCGGCACCAAAAACAACATCACAATTCCTACACACATCAACCACTAGCACCGTCTTGCCGTCCGCTATTTCGACTTCTACCGGACGACTTAACTTAGCTAACGGTCTATCAAGTTTAGGCACAAATTTAGGAGAAACAAACGACAAATTTGCACCGCTATCAAAAAGAATTCTCGCCGGATTAGAATTAACCATAAAAGTACCTGAGACAACTTCGTTCGATTGTTTGGCTTCATCATTAGTCATCAAATAGTTGTGACCCCTAGCCGTACCCGCCTCCCTCTCCAACCTTTTCACATTATCATTTCGCAAGTCGGGACACTCCGGCTTCTTATGCCCCTCTTTGCCGCAATTAAAGCAAGTAACCTTGGTCGACGCCTTAGGACATTCGCGAGCCATGTGCCCTCTTTGATTACAATTAAAGCAAGTGGGTCCAAAACTCCCGGAACCACCCTTCTTCGCACTATTAACGCTATCGGCGCCTCTTTTGGACTTCTTGTTTGAAAAATTCGAATGGCTCGATCCTTCAAACTTCCTTTTCGAAAAAGTAAAATCACTCTTCCTAGGCACCTCCGGCTCAAAACCCCGAGCCAACTCAAACAATTCATCAAAAGTCTTAGCCATACCCCGGCTAATCTTGCTCTTGTAGTCGGCATTCAAGGTACGATAAAAATCTTTCATAAGCTTATGATCATCACCCACATACTCCGGGCAAAAATGAGTCTTTGCCAAGAATGTAGACTTGAGGGTAACTAAATCCATGGAACCTTGTTGCAAATGATGCAACTCGTCCCGGATTCGATCAAGATCGGATGAAGTTCGGTATTCCTTGAAAAACTATCTCTTGAACTCCTCCCATGTCAAGTCCATGCATTGCTCTTCGCCATACAAATTGATTTTATCATCCCACCACAACTTGCCCTCTTCACGTAACATGCTAGACCCAAACCTCGTCTTCTTCTCGGGAGGACACTCCGCGGTACGGAAGGCCCCCTCGATGTTCGAAATCCAACAAGTACTTTTCAACGGATCCCTCACCCCATTAAACGTCGGAGGTTGAGTATCCTTAAAATTTTTGTAGTGGAAGTCTCTCTTTCCATCACCCCCTTCACCTCGAGGATAAACGTTTCTAGCATCAAGGGCCTCTTCAATAGTGGCCTTCATTCGTTCGTTTATCATTTCGGTCACTTGCCCATCGACCGACTCTTGGAAGACCTTTCGAACGTCCACAAGAAAATCCGATTTCAACTTCTTAAAGACGGCCTCGACCTTGGTCGAGAACTCGGCGTCTTCACTTGTACTTCCGTTATCGTGATCGGGACCGTTTCTCGTCTTCATTCTATAAAACGAGTTAGGTTAAACCACGAAACGAAAGGGCAAATATACACAATTACATACATATACGCCTCACTACCCCATCTCGCTCAACAATCGTCGTACATTGCTTGTTTGACCCGATTTGCACCCGTAGTAATGGTAGCTAGTCATTACTACGCGAGCACGTCGCGCTAACTCGCTAGTACAACGTCCATCTCGCTTGATGATTGCTAAACACAACACAAACAAATAGCGCATGATTAGTTCACATAAACCTATGCACTAATCCTTCCGATCCGACCCAAAGTCCTACAAGTCCCGCATAATCACGCACACAAAAGTCTAAGTCTAGGCGCCTATCTCAAGTCACCTAAATCCCTTAGACCATGCTCTGATACCACTTGTAACAACCCAAACCAACACCCGACAAAGCCTTGTGAAAATACGAAATAAAAAAAAAATTCTGTTGCAGACCATCGGCGCGCCGCGCCATATTGCCCGCGCGTCGCGCCATATCTGGCTGTCCTCGGGACTTTTAACCGCGAAAAGATTGACTAGTTCCCGGCACTTTTAGACAAAACGCTTTTTACCATACAACCAAATATGTAAAACTAACATGTTTCAAACATAAAATTAAAGTTTTACAAGCGGGGCCCACACGACCCAAATTACAAGTTTAGTACAATTTAGGAGTTTCGACCACCAAAAAGTTTAAGTTCCAAACTACACAATGAGCATGGCGTTTGGGATTAAACTACCCAACTATCGGTCAAACTCCGAGAGCTACTAAAACCAAAAGCGTCCCTTAGCAACAAGCGGGATCCCTAGTCCAAAACGATGCCCTTACCCTTGTCCAACACCGAACCTATAAAAGTGGTAAACAACGAGAGGGTAAGCAAAGCTTAGTGAATGCAATAATTACACATACATATATATCGCCCATCTATTTGCAATCACAACACAAGATACCTCGTACGAAACGTGTAACACAAAAGCATGTCATCAACCTCAAACACTTAACAAGTCATACAATAACATAACCGAGTTAGCATATACTCAACACAACCATAAATAATTTAGCATGCTAAATATAAACAAATCTTAATATGGTTAACCATGATGCTATGGTGCTACCGGCTCGTGGTTCACACCATACGCTTTGAGTCTCACTCGTTTATAGTGCTACCGGCTCGTGGTTCACACTTTGTTTATAGTACTACCGGCTCGTGGTTCACACTCGATGCTACCGGCTCGTGGTTCACATCAATTATTTTATAGTGCTACCGGCTCGTGGTTCACACTCGATGCTACCGGCTCGTGGTTCACATCAATTATTTTATAGTGCTACCGGCTCGTGGTTCACACTCGATGCTACCGGCTCGTGGTTCACATCAATTTACACACATGCTATGGTACTACCGGCTCTATGGTTCATACCATAACACCCACAAATAAACACGCCATATACACGAATGCATAATTATTCCACTCACCTCAAAATCTCTTGGTGAAAGATAACCGAGCTTGAACACTTCAATGTAACGCACCTATTACATTTATCACAATATCAAAATCACAACTTGAGTTGGTCAACACTCTAAAGCTCACTCCTTGTGTTAATTTGACCCATGGTGCAAATCCGACCCATTTGCAAATCCGACCCATTTGCACCCTTAACCCTAAAATCAGGTTAACTCATCACAAAACCCTATCATTAACCAAAGTAGGTTCATTACACATTTTAACACTAGTTTTAGGCTTCAACCACACATATTAATTAGCTTAGGTTCATTTTGACCCATTTGACGCTTTCAAAGTCAACCTACCCATTTTGGGTCAACCACTAACCCATTTACACCCATTTACATAAATCATGGTGTTCTAGCAATTTTACTAGCTAATTAGGGTTCTCTAACAACAATTAACTCTTCCAAACCCTAGTTAACCCAATATTGAGTCTACATGACTCAAATTACCTTAGAACACCCAAAACACTAACAAAATGGGTTTTATGTTCATCTTCACCCCAAACCCTAGCCCTAAATCAAATTAAACAAAGAAATTAAGATTAGAGCATACCACAACTATCACAACGAAGCTAGAGGGAAGGCGAACAACTTTAATGCTTGGACTTAAGCAAGAAACCTTCTTCTTCTTCTCCAAAATGGGGTTACCCTCACTAAAAGCCACTCTCTCTCTAGAATTGATTTGGATAAGTGTTGGTAGTTGTGGAAGGAGTAAATGAACTCCCCAAAAATGATCTAAGGCATTAAATCCGGCCTCCAAGTGATTTTACCAAAATACCCTCAAAATATCTAATTTAAAAGAAAGAGAGAATCTGTCACAGACAGATGGCGCGGCGCGCCACCAGGCCGCGCGGCGCGTAACTCTCCCAGTCCAGCTCCTTTTGCCTTTTTTAAATATATACAACCAAACCCCGATTCGAGTACCGCACAATACACTTATATACACATGTGTACACTTCAATTATTCGCGTCTTACACTAAACCTTGCTACAACACTATAGGCAGTGTATCTAATCGTAAAGTAGTGTAGTTTTTAGTAAGTCCGGTTCATTCCGCAGGGAGCTAGCCAAGTTTAACGCTATATTTTTAAAAACTATATTTGTATATATATATATATATATATATATATATATATATATATATATATATATATATATATATATATATATATATATATATATATATATATATATATATATATTTATAAAAGTAGTATTATTATTGTTATAAAAAGGGGGTTTTACCGTTTAATGACCGGTTTGTCGATTTTATGTCTTAAGTCGCAATTAAAACCTAATGTAAAATTTTAAATATACAAATGACTTAATTTAAAGCGCAAAGTAAATGACGATAAATAAAAGTGCGATAATTTAAAGTACGATAAATAAAATGACGATAAATAAAAATACGATAATTTAAAAGTACGATGAGATATAAAATAAAGGAATTATGCTTATTTAAATTTCTGTAATCATGATGTTTGACGTGTTGATTTTAATTTATTACCATGGGTTAATTGTCCTTTGTCCTGGATTATTCGATATGTCCATATGGTTTTGTCCATAATAGTCCATCAGGCATAATTATAAAGTGCGAGAGTCTTCGTCAAATTATCCTTATACCCGAAGTCAAATATTCTAACTAACTGGGGATTCGAACTGTAAAAAGGTCTTAATGCTTTATTTAATGAATACACCAGGTTATCGACTGCGTGTAGTCCAAGGTTTTAATACTTTGTTAACAATTACACCAATTACCCTTGAATGTAATCCACCCCTGTTTCAACGAGTCCATTGACTATTAATCCAACCCCGTGTCCGGTAAAATGAACAATTATTCGTATTTATAGATATCCCGCCCACCGTACCCGATTAAACGTATGTGGTTATTTATATATACGTCAAATTGTAACCTTTATATTAAATTAACAAGATATCATATAGTTAATTAAATATAAACCCATTAATAGCCCATAGTCTAATTTCCATAAGTGTCGTTCTTTTGTCCAAACCCCAATTATGGTACAAAGCCCAATAACCCCGTCTTTAATATTTAGCCGAACATCACGATTACTTTGATTTAAATAAGCATAATAATAACTTAGCTACGAGACATTAATTTAAAAAGGTTGAACATAACTTACAATGATTATTAATAGCGTAGCGTTACACAGACAGAATTTTGACTTACAAACATAAAACATTCGCCAACATAACCGTATAATTATTAAACTTAAATTAAAATTAAAATTATATATATATATATATATATATATATATATATATATATATATATATATATATATATATATATATATATATATATATATATATATATTTACGTATATAGAAAAGAAAGAAAAAGGGTGAGTGAAATCGATCAGAATGCGCGGCCTTTTATAGGCCCACCCGATCACTGTGTAACTCCACTAGTGCGGAGGTTTTATTCCGCGCGAGTGCGGAGCTCTGGATTTCAGCTCATTGATTAAATACAAAAAGTGGGCTACGTATAATTATAATATATAATAATATATATAATTAACTATATATTATATTATATTCTTGTACATAGTTGACTTGTAATTTTTGGTCCGTTGCGTCGCGCGCTGAAAGTTGGTTCATGTCTCGGTTCCGGATTTTCGAATGCCTTTTCGTACGATTTAATATCTTGTACTTTGCGTTTCACGGCTTGTACTCTTGTAATTTTTAGACGTTTCTAATCAATAATTTGAACCACTTGGATTGTACTTTGTACTTTTTAGCTTTTTGGTCATTTGCGTCTTCAATTCGTCGAATCTTTCTTTTGTCTTTACCTTTTATTATTTAAACGAATATAACTTGTAAATAGAACAATTGCAACCAAAAGCTTGTCTTTCTTGAAGGATAATGCTATGAAATATATGTTCGTTTTTAGCATTATCAAATATTCCCACACTTGAGCGTTGCTTGTCCTCAAGCAATATAGATCTTGAATAAAACTTTACTAGTATCACTTCTTTATTCTTCACACTTTGTACATCAGTGATTTCAATACGGCGGTTATGAACAATGATGGTAACGATGTGGTTTACAGTCCCACATGACTATAAAAATTTAGATCCGTTAGGAAATTGGATCTTTATGAAAATATTTGATCTTTTGAAAATTCAATCTAGTTTTTACCCTAGATAAGTTTTCTGGAATAACCCTTCACCGGTGTTTGCAAAATATTTTTATGGATTTTGTGGGTTTCTGATTTGAAAATTTTAGCTCAAAACTAATGGTTTTGTGTCACCCACTTGCTAACCTTGTATTGGGAAAGCAACACGTCCAGTATACTTGCTCCGTATATTACCTTTTAGTAAACTACCGTCCGGTTGTAAAGGAAAGTGTTGAACAAGTAACTGTTAAGGCAATGTCCCGTGACATGCTTTTGATTACGGTCTATATCGTGTCGGATGCAATTACTATCCTTGGTAGGAGCAATAGTAAAGATCACCCTATAGTTTTTCGGTCTGGCACAAGGTCTTGTCTTTGACCATGCTATGCAACCACCGCTCTTATGGTTGACACCCGATTTGGTTCAGGTGACCTAATGAATTCCGGTGAATTCTTAGAATTTTACTTTCAATGGTAATGAACACATTAAAAATAGAGTTTCAGAAAACAAATCGGTTTGTAATTTGATCAAAATATTTTCTCATTTAAGCTCGAGTTTAGATATCATTGAATTCTATGAGTTTGAATTCTCAATCTTTACGGTCAATCTTAAGGATTGAGTAATATCAGGCTTAAAAGCTGATTTTTAATCTTTAAGGAGATTATCCTTTCTGGGGATATGATTCATTAGTCTTATAAGCTAATTTGCACGGTGCCCCCCATTGTACGAGATAGATCCTCTCCTGGTTAGGATAAGTCTGACCATTTGGCGACCCTGTTTGATGCTGAGGTCCGTGGATTTCCAGCTGATTTTCGAGAAAACTTTTCAAGGTTTTTCGTAGACTCTACAACTGTCTGGACGACAACTTCCTGACCTAAATCAAAAAGCGCGTGTCTTTTTCTTGGAAGACTTTACTTCCTTTTAAATTAAGTGGCACATTTCTTTCAAATATATTATAAGAAATCGGGTAAAATTGATAAAATTGTCCAAAACAAAAGTATCTTCAATTATTTGCACAAAAATATATGATATATGTTCTAAATAACTTGGTAAATTTTTCCCACACTTGGCTTTTATTTTTCTTTCTTTGCCTTTTTATTCTCCTCTATTCCATTTTTAATGAATTCAAGCGTTTTAGGTTGTTTCTCAATTTATGTCCTTTACGAGGTAACGACAATTTCGGTATTAACACCTAGTTTTATCGTTCATAAATATGTATAAACATGATTTTGAATTCATTTATTTGAATTTTTTTTTTTAATTTTTTTTACTAGAAGTGGGTAGTCAGTATGTATAAGACTAGGGTTGTTCTTTATTATCAGAGAGTACTAGATTCTAATACAACTACTGTGTTACTAGTATTTTTAATGGTAACCAAGTGTTTAAATTAAAATTTTAAAAATTCGAAAGAATTTAACCCCTTCCCACACTTAAGATCTTGCAATGCCCTCATTTGCAAGAAATCAGTAGCAATTTAAATTATTGAGGGTGATTAGCGTAGAAAAATGATTAAATTTTACCAAAGTTTCCAAACATATTGTTGTTTGTGTTGAATAATAAATGGTGCACATCATTTGTTCATTCCGTCTGTTGTTACATTACACTTGTTTTTCGTTTTGTGGTCAAAATTAATAGCTTTTGCTGAACTTAATATCAGTCTTTGAAAGTGTGCTGTTTTACCCTGTTTAGTATATTAGATAAACTACAAACATACATAATATTTTTAATATATTTTTTTTATAAAACCTTTATTTATTAAAACAATTTAAATGAATAATTTTTTTTTAAAAAAAATTTTGTTTCCTTTTACTTTAGGTAGTTTCGGTATGTTTACCTAGTCCGTTCCTCGACAAAATTTAAAATTGGTCGTTTTTAAAGCGATTGTTTTAAAAGCAAAGATTTTTGGGTTTTTAAATTTTTTTTTTGTATACTTTAGATCAATAATATTAAAAATAATGATAACAAAATTTTTCGTCCCGCCTTCGGGTAAAGCAATTTCGGTTCAACGACCTAGTCTTCAACTCACGACGAATTTTAGAAATCATATTTTTAACTTAATGAAATAAAGTAATTTTTGATTTTAAATTCACACCAAACTTAAATTTAAAATGCATAAAATTAAAAATTCATATTAATATCATTAATATTTTTATACATTAATTTTACAAACTTATATTGAAAATAAAAATATTTAAAAACTTAAATATATTGATTTAAAAAGATTTACAATAATAATTTAATATTTATATATTAATTTTAAAAACAAGGTAAAAAAATAAAATTAAAAATCTTTTTAGTCTTTTATCCCATTTTAATCAATCAAATATTATCAAAAATATACGCCTCTCTTTTGGGTAAAGTAATTTCGGCTATTTTACCTAGTTTTACTCCTGACGAATTTCTGAAATATTTTGAATTGATTGATTAAAGATATTTATACCTTAAGAATAAATGGTAAATTTCACAGTGATGTAATAAATTTTTGTATGATATCAATAATTTTGGTTTCGCATACCTAATTTTATTGAATATCAATTTAATACTTTATAGCGAACGATTCAGCGTTTATTATCAAAAGGTTAAAAGCAATAAATAAAAACTGTACATACTTACCTGTGAGATAGAATTCTCAGAGACCTGCTTTAGCCGACTCATAGGAGAGTTGTGTGATTTGGTTTTCCATAGCTACATAAGCGTAACCTCGATTCTTCAATAACTTTTCTTCTAAACATATGAACGGTCCTTCTCTGTATAGAGTTACAAATTCGGTATTTGAATATGTTTGATTGTTCGAACATTTACCTTCGTGTGACCATTTTCCGCATTTATGACATCTTTCAAGGTGTCGTGCTCTTCTTTTTGTTGCGGATTTTGATTTTCCTTTACCAAAATGTATCTTATGATGATTCTTCCTGAGTTCTTTCCTTACTTCGTCCATTTTGCCTCTTATGAATGATACCAGTTCACTCGGGAAAGTGTTATTATTATGTTTAGTAATCATAGCGTGTAGTAGTAGATCATGGTTTAGATCAAAGGAATTCTTCATCTCGTAAAACCTAAAAGAAATAAAAATTCAGAATGGAGGGAGAAGACTAGTTCTTTAGGGTCTGCTAGAGAAAGACCATTCAGATTCCATTTTCAAAAACTACACGAAAACAGAAAATCTAACTCTAACAGAAATATATATTATTCTTAAAAAGACTTGATTCTCCCCACACTTAGTTAGCTGTGGTGTTGAAATTGTGATTAACTTCGTTTTCAATTGGACTATCAACAACTTGTATATCTCTGACTTTTGCTTCAAGCTAATTGTTGATTTCCTCTATAACTTTCACAAATTCAACTAACATTGCCTTTTCTTTAGGCGATAAATTGGATACTAATCGGTTACATAACTTAAAGTTCCCCTTAATCTTAGCATCTTGAATCCGTTTATAAAGTTTCTTCGTTGAACAGTTGAAAACGGGTTCATCTAATTTCGTATCAACAACGGGGTTCTTTGTTATTGGTTCATCATTAGGTGTTTCATCATCTTCCCCACACTTAGGTATTTTTATTGGTTCAACAGTTTTGGTTGGTGGAGATCTAAACTTTCGGTTCACAAAGGTGACCGATTTGTCACCATCCCTAAGTGTCATTCTACCTTCTCTTACATCAATAAATGCTTCGGTGGTTGCTAAAAATGGGCGACCTAAAATTAGAGGAATATCAAGGTCTTCCTCCATATTAATAACTATGAAGTTTGCAACAAAGGTCAAACTTCCCACTTTAACAAGTAAATTATTGGTTATTCCAACCGGGTGTTTAATGGTTTGGTCGAATAATTAAACACCTATTTTGGTTGGTCTTAATTTACCCACACCTAATCTTTTGTATAAGAAAAGAGGCATAACATTTGCACTTGCTCCTAAATCTGCGAGTTCATTATACATAGCACCATCATTAAGCAAGCAAGAAATGATAAATTCACCTGGGTCTCCTACTTTAGTAAGTAGAGTTGGTTTGTTAACCTTTTCCAAGTGATCTTTTCTTGGTTCTTTCACTTCTACTTGAACTTCTTGTTCACATTTTTCTTCGTTTCTTGGAATGGGAGGTTTGTATAGGAATTCTTCTTCATCACTCCAATTTGAAGCTTCCCCGTCTTCCAATTTTTGTTTTTCATATGTTGTTGATAACATATTTATGTTTTCATTCTGAGGGTTTTCTTGAGTGGTGAAATTATGATTGACTTCATTGTCAACTTCCATTGGATCATGTATGTAATGTTTAACTCTGTGACCATTAACTTTAAATTCAATCCCATTTGAATTTATCAACTCTATTGTTCCATATGGGAAAACTCTTTTGACTATGAATGGTCCAGACCATCTTGATTTCAATTTTCCAGGAAATAGCTTGAATCTTGAATTGAAAAGAAGAACTATGTCTCCTTCTTTAAATTCTTTTGAACTTCTGATTCTTTTATCATGCCATTTCTTCGTTCTTTCCTTATAGATTAACGAATTTTCATATGCTTCATGTCTCAATTCTTCTAATTCGTTTAGTTGACTTAACCATAGACGTCCAGCTTCATGTAAATCAAGATTACATGTCTTCAAAGCCCAAAATGCTTTGTGCTCAATTTCTACTGGAAGGTGACATGCTTTTTCGTAAACGAGTCTAAAAGGTGTGGTGCCAATTGAAGTTTTCTAGGCTGTTCTAAAAGCCCAGAGTGCATCCTCCAATTTCATGGACCATTCCTTCAGATTTGATCCTACGGTTTTCTCTAGAATACGTTTTAATGCTCGATTGGTATTTTCAACTTGTCCACTTATTTGTGGATGATAAGCGGTTGAGATTTTATGAGTTACTCCATATCTTTTGAGAACTTTCTCAAGTTGATTATTACCAAAATGAGTACCCCGATCACTTATTAAAGCTTTCGGTGTTCCGAACCTAGCAAAAAGACGTTTTAAAAAATTGACTACAACTCTTGCATTGTTAGTTGGGAGAGCTTGTGCTTCCGCCCATTTAGATACATAATCAATGGCAACAAGAATGTAGAGATTATTATGAGATTTTGGAAATGGACCCATAAAGTCAATACCCCAAACGTCAAATACGTCACATACTTGAATGACATTTTGTGGCATTTCATCATGTTGACTTATTTTTCCGGCCCTTTGACAAGCATCACAGGATTTACAAAGAAGGTGCGCGTCTTTGAAAATTATAGGCCAATAGAATCCAGCGTCGTAAACTTTTCTTGCTGTGAGTTGAGGCCCATAATGCCCTCCTGTTGATTCTGTGTGACAATGGTTTAAGATTTGACTAGCTTCATTCCCGAATACACATCGGCGTATTATTCCATCGGGACAACTTTTAAACAAATGTGGATCTTCCCAGAAATAGTGTTTTATATCACTAAAGAATTTCTTTCGTTTTTTGTACGACAACCCTTTTTCAAGGAATCCACATACTAAATAGTTTGCATAGTCTGCAAACCATGGAATTTCATTATAATCGATCTTCAAAAGATATTTATCAGGAAAGTTATCTTGTATAGCCGATTCATTTAGAACTTCTAATTCGGGATTTTCAAGACGAGAAAGATGATCAGCGGCGAGAGTTTCTGCTCCCTTTTTGTCTCGGATTTCAATATCGAACTCTTGTAAGAGTAAGATCCAACGGATTAATCGTGGTTTGGCATCTTGTTTCGAAAATAGGTATCTAAGAGCAGAATGGTCGGTATAGACCACCGTTTTAGCTAGAACGAGATATGAACGAAATTTGTCAAAAGCAAAGACTATAGCAAGGAGTTCTTTTTCAGTAGTTGTGTAATTTATTTGTGCTCCTTTTAACATCTTACTAGCGTAATAAATAGGTTGAAATCGTTTTTCAATCCTTTGACCTAAAACAGCTCACATTGCAAAATCACTTGCATCGCACATAAGTTCAAACGGTAGATTCCAATTTGGAGTTATCATGATCAGTGCATTAGTGAGTTTTTCTTTAAGAATATTAAAAGATTTGATGCATTCATCCGAAAAGATGAATGGAGCATCCTTTTCTAGGAGTTTATTGATAGGAGTGGCAATTTTAGAAAAATCTTTTATGAAACGTCGGTAAAAACCGGCATGCCCTAGAAAACTCCTAACTCCTCTAACATTGGTGGGATGTGGAAGTTTAGCAATTACATCTACTTTAGCTCTATCCACTTCAATTCCTTCTTTTGAAATTTTATGACCGAGAACGATGCCTTCTTTAACCATGAAATGACATTTCTCCCAATTAAATACTAGATTTGATTGTTCGCATCTAAAAAGCATTCGTTCAAGATTAACTAGACATGTTTCAAACGTATCACCGAAGACTGAAAAGTCATCCATGAAAATTCCATGCATTCTTCTATCATGTCGTGAAAAATCGCCATCATGCACCTTTGAAAGGTTGCAGGGGCGTTGCAAAGCCCAAATGGCATGCGTTTGTAAGCAAAAGTACCATAAGGGCACGTGAATGTGGTTTTCTCTTGGTCCTCGGGTGCGATTGGAATTTGAAAATATCCGAAAAAACCGTCAAGAAAACAATAGTAACTGTTTCCGGCTAACCTTTCCAACATTTGATCAATGAAAGGTAAGGAAAAGTGATCTTTTCTGGTGGCGTCATTTAATTTTCTATAATCAATACAGACACGCCATCCTGTTACAGTCCTAGTAGGAATAAGCTCATTTTTTTCATTTATGATGACAGTCATGCCACCCTTCTTAGGTACACATTGAACTGGGCTTACCCATGGACTATCAGAAATTGAATAAATTAAACCTGCATCTAGTAGTTTAATAATTTCTTTCTTAACAACATCTTGCATATTTAGATTTAGTCTTCATTGGCGTTGCACATAGGTTTTATGACCTTATGTGTGCAATACGAATGACTTATACCTTTAATGTCATGAATCTTCCATGCAATAGCTGGTTTATGAGCTTTTAGCACATAAACGAGTTGAGATTTTTCATTTTCCATAAGAGAAGATGATATTATTACAGGTAATTCAGATTCACCATGTAAATAAGCGTATTTCAAATGGTTTGGAAGTGGCTTTAACTCTAATGTCGGTGGTTCTTCTATCGATGATTTGTATCGATATCTGTCTTCCTCTTTTAACATTTGAAGTTCTTCTGTTGTTGGTTCGTAATCATTAGCCATGAGTGCAGCTAACATTTCAGCTTCATCAATTGGTTCAGTTCCTTCTCCTAAAGAACATTCTCCTGTTCCTTGTAATTCTGGAAATTCTTCTAACAATTCTGTATGTGAATCTATAGTTTGAATATAATAACATGTATCATCTGCAGATTGTGGTTGTTGCATGGCTTTATCAACAGAATAGGTAACACTCTCGTCCTCTATACTTAGGGTCAATTTCTTACCAAACACGTCTATTATTGCTTTAGCTGTGTTTAAGAATGGTCTTCCTAATATAAGAGGAACTCGAGAATCTTCTTCCATGTCCAGAATAACAAAATCTACTGGAAATACTAAAGTACCAACTTTAACTAGCATATTTTCCATTATCCCTCTAGGATATTTTACTGATCGATCGACTAGTTGTATGCTTATTCGTGTTGGTTTCAATTCTCCAAGGTCTAGTTTAGCGTATACTGAATACGACATTAAATTTATACTAGCACCTAAGTCTGCCAATGGTTCTATTGAACTAAGACTACCCAGAAAATATGGAATTGTGAAACTTCCTGGATCTGAAAGTTTTTCTGGTATCTTATTCAACAGTACTGCAGAACAATTAACATTCATTGTAACAGCCGAGAGTTCTTCCATTTTCATTCTATTTGTGATTAGATCTTTCAGGAATTTAGCATACCTTGGCATTCCTGAAATTACATCAATGAAAGGAAGATTGACATTTATTTGTTAAACATATCCAAGAATTTGAATTGCTCGGCTTCAAGTCTTTCTTTTCTCATTTTACTCGGGTAAGGAAGTGGTGGTTGGTATGGTTTAACATAAGGTTTAGCCTTAACTGTGTTATCTTCATTAACCTTTTCAACTACCAGTTCTGTTTCCTTATCTTGCTCAGGTTGTGGTGCTTGTGTAGTAGGAATAGAGTCATCAGAAATTACTGGCATTTCAGGTGGTTTAAGTGTAATACCACTTCTCGTGGTAATGGCTTTAGCTGTTTCATTCCGGGGGTTAGCATTTGTATCGCTAGGTAGACTTCCCGATTTTCTTTCACCTATCAACCTTGCTAGGTTACGCACTTCTTGTTCCATATTTTGGATTGAAGCTTGTTGATTTCTAAATGCTTGAGCATTTTGTTCATTAGTTTGTTTCTGAGATGTGAAAAACTGCGATTGAGATTTAACTAGCTTCGACATCATATCTTCTAAATTTGGCTTTTTATCATTGGTTTGTGGTGGTTTATTTGGAAAAATAGGTCTTTGCTGGTTGTAAGTATTATTAGATACTTGTTGATTGCTAGGACCTTGTTGGTTGTTGTATGGAACATTTCGGTTATAAATCCAATTTTGATTGTAGTTTGGTCTTGGCGGTTGATAATTATTTTCATAAATTATTTCCAGGCCTTTGGTTCATGTATGAAACATTCTCTCTTTGTTCCATTGTTTGTTCAATACTGAGATAATCTTTTGTCAAATGTAGTCCTCCACACTGCTTACAACTAATTCGTATTGCGTGAATATCTTTAGTCATTTTTTCCATTCGTCTCTCGAAAGCATCTATCTTTGCAGAAATGGAATCAAAGTCATGGCTAGAATCGGCTCTAGCCGCTTTAGATGATCTAACGATATCTTTTTCTTGATGCCACTCATGTGAGTGGGAAGCAGTGTTATCAATAATTTTGTAAGCTTCAGTTGCGGTTTTCTTCATAATAGGACCACCAGCTGCTATGTCGATGTCTTTCCGTGTAGTAATATCGCATCCATGGTAGAATATTTGTACTATTTGATAAGTGTCTAAACCATGTTGTGGACATCCTCTTAACAACTTTCCAAATCTTGTCCACGCCTCATATAGAGTTTCATTTAGCTTTTGTGTGAACGTAACAATTTCTCCTTGAAGTCTCACGGCTTTAGATGCCGGAAAGAATTGTTTAAGAAATTTTTCAACTAAGACATCCCATGTATCAATCGCCCCTTCAGGTAACGATTCTAACCAATCTTTGGCTTCTCCCTTTAAAGTCCAGGGAAATAACATGAGATATATCTGTTCATCCTCAACTTCTCTGATTTTGAATAGAGTACAGATCCTATTAAAAGTTTGAAGATGTTCATTTGGATCTTCCTTCGGCACACCACTAAATTGGCATTGATTAGTTACCATGTGTAGGATGTGTCCTTTGATTTCATAATCTGGTGCGTTAATGTCTGGTTGAGTAATTGCATGACCTTGGCCAGTGCATTTAGCCCTCATTCAGTCTTCCATACTTAGAGGTTTCAGATTTTCCATGAATGAATTTGTTGAATTTGAATCACTAGAGGATTCGGACTTAATGGTTTCTTCCTCGACAATCCTGGATGAGTGATTTGTGGTTCAGGAGGAATGATTAGTGGTTCAGGATCTCTGAATTGTCCCTGAATATCCTCCGGATTCTCAATTGTGAGGTCGGGTTCAAAAAATGGATTATTGAAAATTTGAATTGGAGTACTTGGTCGACTAGATGACGATTATAAAGAAAAATCAACGGCGACAATATTGGCTAGATGTCTTGATCGAGTTACAGGTGGTGAACGTATGAAAGGTGGTGAACGTTTTGCTCGGTGCATTCACTGAATATCCTATTAGTTATAAAAGATAAAAAATTATATAAGCTATCAAATTAATAGACTTTTCTGATTTTTCCACGTTTCGAATAGCCAATAAATGCAGCAGGTAGCCAGGACCCTTTAAATCGGAAGCCTACAACTCGCCACTAACAAATCTAACTATTACTACGAACCAGAAAATTTTGGATGTCTATCAATTGAACCGCTTAAAATAATTTTTTCGTTGAAATTTTAAGAAAAAAATCTATGTCCTAAAAACTAGAGCGTCGAGAAATAAGAAAGAAAAAGAGTGCGTCGAAAAATGTCGAAAAATAAGCGTCGAAAAATAATAATAAGAAAGTAAAGCGTCGAAACTTAAAAGTCTAAAAACTAAATATTAAAAGTTGCGTCTAAAGATATTAAAGCTTAAAAGGAATTCTATATCCAAAACGGCAATAACTTAAAAAGGCACTAAAACTTTATTTAAAACTAAAGCGATAAACAACGTCGTAAAATTCTAAAGCGTCAAAATCTTAATCTAAAGAAAAAGTACTTAAGGAATTTTACGGCAAAGCCTAAAAATCTAGAAATAAAAATAACTACGGCAAGAATACTAAACTTAAACTAATTACGAACAATAAAATATACAATATACGAATAAACAATTAAAAAGATACAAAATTTAAAAATAAAACTAAAGTTATAAAAAATACAATTTTTTATGAAAATATTATTTTTATATTATTATTTTATAAAAGTATTAATTTTATAAATTAAAAAAACTAATTAAAACTTAAAAATACAAATTTAATTAAACTAAAACTAATTAATATTAAATATAAACCCTAATTATAATTAATAATAATTAATTTTTAACCCAAATTTCGTAATAAATGAGGTACCAGGTCGCAGATGTCAGACGGCTCCGCGAGTGCAGATGTCTTCTGCCCAAAAACTCCGCGAGTGCGGAGGATGTAGATTCAAACGAGCTGTAGGTTAAAATTCGTTCGACAAGTTTAGTTTTTAATATTTTAATTTTTTTTAACTTTTTACTTTTAATTTATATTTTCTGTTTTTAGTTTTTATAAAATATAACTTAAATTAAAATTATATTTTAACAATTACTTATTAGATTTTTATAATTCTAAAAAAAATAAACTTTTTAATTAAAACACCTAAATAGATATATATTTTTTTATGTTTTTATATTTTTTTTTAATATTTAAAACTTATATTTTTACAAAAATAGATTAACTCTTAATAAAAATCTTTTTTTTATAGCGTTTCGCTTCGGCGTTGAATTTTCCCCGGCAGCGGCGCCAAAAATACTTGATGTTATGCGAGGTGTATACGAAATAGTTATATTTTTACTACGAAAATGTTATTAAATACGATACAATTTTACACAAGTTATTTATTTATTTATAGAGTGGATATACCTAAACTTTGCTACAACTCTATAGGCAGTGTACCTAATCGTAAAGTAGTGTAGTTTTTAGTAAGTCCGGTTCGTTCCGCAGGGAGCTAGCCAAGTTTAACGCTATATTTTTAAAAACTATATTTATATATATATATATATATATATATATATATATATATATATATATATATATATATATATATATAAGTAGTATTATTATTGTTATAAAAAGGGAGTTTTACCGTTTAATGACTGGTTTGTCGATTTTATGTCTTAAGTCGCAATTAAAACCTAATGTAAAATTTTAAATATACAAATGACTTAATTAAAAGCGCAAACTAAATGACGATAAATAAAAGTGCGATAAATAAAATGATGATAAATAAAATTGCGATAATTTAAAAGTACGATGAGATATAAAATAAAGGAATTATGCTTATTTAAATTTCTGTACTCATGATGTTTGACGTGTTGATTTTAATTTATTACCATGGGTTAATTGTCCTTTGTCTTGGATTATTCGATATGTCCATATGGTTTTGTCCATAATAGTCCATCAGTCATAATTATAAAGTGCGAGAGTCTTCGTCAAATTATCCTTATACCTGAAGTCAAATATTCCAACTAATTGGGGATTCGAACTGTAACAAGGTCTTAATACTTTGTTTAATGAATACACCAGGTTATCGACTGCGTGTAGCCCAAGGTTTTAATACTTTGTTAACA
The DNA here is from genome assembly GCF_046630445.1 of Rutidosis leptorrhynchoides. Lineage (NCBI taxonomy): Eukaryota > Viridiplantae > Streptophyta > Magnoliopsida > Asterales > Asteraceae > Rutidosis > Rutidosis leptorrhynchoides. Next base: position 272,105,721 of record NC_092339.1, on the reverse strand, counting down.
ATTACACCAATTACCCTTGAATGTAATCCACCCCTGTTTCAACGAGTCCATTGACTATTAATCCATCCCCGTGTCCGGTAAAATGAACAATTATTCGTATTTATAGATATCCCGTCCACCGTACCCGATTAAACGTATGTGGTTATTTATATATACGCCAAATTGTAACCTTTATATTAAATTAATAAGATATCATTTAGTTAATTAAATATAAGCCCATCAATAGCCCATAGTCTAAGTTCCATAAGTGTCGTTCTTTTGTCCAAACCCCAATTATGGTACAAAGCCCAATAACCCCGTCTTTAATATTTAGCCGAACATCACGATTACTTCGATTTAAATAAGCATAATAATAACTTAGCTACAAGACATTATTTTAAAAAGGTTGAACATAACTTACAATGATTATTAATAGCGTAGCGTTACACGGACAGAATTTCGACTTACAAACTTAAAACATTCGCCAACATAACCTTATTATTATTAAACTTAAATTATAATTATAATTATATATATATATATATATATATATATATATATATATATATATATATATATATATATATATTTACGTATATAGAAAAGAAAGAAAAAGGGTGAGTGAAATCGATCCGAATGCGCGGCCTTTTATAGGCCCACTCGATCACTGTGTAACTCCGCGAGTGCGGAGGTTTTGTTCCTCACAGCTCCGCGAGTGCAGAGCTCTGGATTCCAGCTCATTGATCAAATCCAAAACGTGGGCTGCGTATAATTATAATATATAATAATATATATAATTAATTATATATTATATTATATTCTTGTGCATAGTTGACTTGTAGTTTTTGGTCCGTTGCTTAACGCGCTGAAAGTTGGTTCATGTCTCGGTTCCGGATTTTCGAACGCCTTTTCATACGATTTAATATCTTGTACTTTGCGTTTCACGGCTTGTACTCTTGTAATTTTTAGACATTTCCAATCAATAATTTGAACCACTTAGATTGTACTTTGTACTTTTTAGCTTTTTGGTCATTTGCGTCTTCAATTCTTCGAATCTGTCTTTTGTCTTCACCTTTTATTATTTAAACGAATATAACTTGTAAATAGAAAAATTGCAACCAAAAGCTTGTCTTTCTTAAAGGATAATGCTATGAAATATATGTTCATTTTTAGCATTATCACTGCTAGTGATCACCCCTCAACTAGTAGTTTTGATCCTACTGAGGTGGCTACCATTTCTACTCTGGCTGTGTATCGTATTGTAGCCAAAATCACACCAGACATCAAGCGATCCATCTGCGAAACTATTACTGATCGCATGACTGAATCCATTCGCAGAGCTGGGGACGTTACAACATCCACTATTGAAGCCCAGCTCAAACAAGTATGTGTTTTTGCTGATCTAGCTGTGGATGCCATTGTCCATCACCATAAGGAAGAGGATGATCTTAAAAGGCGAATCATCTTTCATAATGAATATGCTGATCATATTGCCCTTCTTCAAGCTGATCTTGATGCTGCTAATCGGAGAATTCTTTTTCTTAATGAGGAGAATAGGGTATTGGAAGAGAGGTTGGATTAGCAGGAATAGAAAATGGCTACAATGGTTCCTGCCTCTGCTTATGTTCAAATGGTGGAGGTAATGCAATGCATGGCTGCTCTTCAAGCTGATGTAAGGAATGAAGTTCGTACTTCAAACCTATGCCTCAGACAATATGGCGTGGATCCTGGTGCCCATCTATCTCCTGCTGATGCTGACTGGAACAACTTTGCCTATTCTGTTCCTGAGTCAGATAGTAACCTTGATGCACAAGTTTCCCCAGACCATCCTTCTGCCCCTGCTGATGACAAAAAGGGGGAGAAGAAATCTAAAAAGCATAAAAAGAGAAAACAAACTGAGGGGGAGCATGAGCATGAGAAGGCTCCAAAGCAGCAAAGGAGAGATGGTGATGATGGTGGTGATGGTACTGATCAAGGTATTGGCACTAAGTCCAGCAATCCTCATACTGAAGCAGGTGTGAAGACTGCTGGTGAATCTCAATCAAGTGTGTCTGCCACATCTGTAAATGATATTGGTTCTGGCAGTAAGCCCATTGATGTTTCTGAACTGGCTGTTGCTGAATCTTTTGTTATTTCTCAAACTATTAAAAGAAAAATGAAGAGAAAAATGGAGAGACATCAAAATAGAAAGCAGGGATTGAATGATGCCTTTAATGCTAAATGGGAGGCCTATGCAGCTCGTAAACGACATAGAATTGAGCATAGAAGAAGCCTAGACCCTGAAAAGATGGATATTCATGATGAACTGCTCAGCATAAATAAATACAAAAGAGATGCTCGAAAACGAAATACTAAGTTCATGGTGAAATATGACAAAAAGAAGGCAAAGCTGTATGCTGAGCAAGCAGACAGGATTAAAAGAATGACACCTGAAGAGATGTAAGATTATTAACAATCTACTGAGTCAGGAGGAGTTAGAGCTGACGTGTTCATAAAATGGCTGGATGCTATGTTAGAAACCAGCCAATCCTCTCGACCAGCATCTTCTGCTCAGCCAGCTACACCACAACAGCCAGCAGAAACCATCAACCTTGATGATGATGATGTTCAGGGGGAGTATCTTGCTATTACTCCCTATCTGCCTCCACAAGAACCAGTATCAACACAAGAACCATTAGCTGAACCCATGCCAATCGATAAATAAAGGGTAAAATCTGCCCCTAGAGACAATCAGCCCCTAAGGAAAGAGCCCTTATTTGAGGCAGCTGATGAAGATACTGTGGCAGTTGTGCCAGCTGATACTAATCAGTCAGCTGGTACTGAAGACACAGCAAGGAGTGCTGTAAATGAAGACCCAGCCAGAAGTGTGCGGCTGGGTGTAACTAGTGATGAAGACCCAGCTAAGGTGGTTGACCTGGGTGCTAACAAAGATGTTGATTCTGTTGATGCTGCTGATTTCACAGTCTGGGGCAGAGGGAGTTCAATGTTTATTCAATCACCTATTTCTGCCCGGACTCTTGCTTACTTTGACATGACACTGTATGAACGTGTTGATTTTTATTCAGTAGGTTCTTCTGGCACAGCAGAATCACGTATGTATCCTCCATCTTCCCCAAAACATCATGATAAACACACTACTTGGGAAGATGATCCAGCTGCACAGGGTGAGCCAGACTTAAGAAAGATGAATCCAGACGAAAGAGAGGCTTACAAGCTAGAGATCACTGTTCTAGAACTGCTTGAACAAAGAGCAGAAGCTATACCTGAAAGGATACGCCAAATCAGAATGATGTACCATCCACTTGATCAGCAATTCTACATCAATGCTTTGGAATTCGGCATTGATGTTGGTGTGTATCTATACAACAGTGGTCAAAGGCTACATATTGATGCAGAGAAAGCTCTCTTTTATGAGGCTCTACAGCTGGACATGGATCTAAAGCAATACTGTGATGCCATGACTACTGATGAAGGCGGACAGTTGATTGCTACAGTAAAATCCCTCAACATTACTGCCAATGATTATCTTTTGAGTGTTCAACTTGAAAAGCAAAGAAGGGAGGATGCTGATGCCGAATATGCTGAAAGGCTGAGGCTTTAGGACGAAGAAGCTAAGTTGGCTGCTGATAGAAAACAAGAGGTTGAATCCCTCAAGTTAGCTAAAGCCATTGTTAAGGAACAGGACAAGGCATTCGATGAACTGGAAGCTGCTGAGAAAGCACCTGCTACTACCCCTATAGAAACTGAATGAACAATAGAGTTATCTGATCATTACTATAGGAGAAAATATGGTGATGTGCTAACCAGAAGATCAAATCCTAGTAAGATCATCAAGGTGCACAAAGGCACAAAAAGGGCTTTCTTTGTCAGCAGGGAAGGTAATGTTCAGGATAGGATAGACTACACTGAACTAAGAACCTTAGGATTCAATGAATAGATGGAGATACTGCAGTACTTTATTGGCAAAGGTAAAAGTGGTATTAAAGATACACTGAAACCTGAACTTCAAGAGCTTTTCAACAAAGCAGTAAAGTATGGGAATGCACCAGTAGTGAATGTAGAAGAAGTTCTCTCTTAAAAGCCTAAAGTAAAGAAATCTACTGGTGATGGCCCACAAAGAATAGATCCCATCATTCTACCCCCTCAGATTCCAGTATTCGATCCTGCTGAAGTGCCGTACTTATTTCCTGAAGCCTGGGTAGCCCTCAAAGTAAAAGAAGAAGAGCTATCTGATGATGAACAAGAGAAAGACAAAGATAAAGACAGATAGCCTTCTAGTGATTTAATTGTATCTTTTGTTACTTCATTTTTCATTATACTGTTCTGTAAATGTTTGTATATACTCTGCTGTAATGAAAATGAAATGAGTTTATCTTCAAAATTATATCAATTTATAAGATATAGATAACTCAGCAAAAGATCCCAAAAACAAACATAGAAGAATAATATTACTCATGATGCATGTTTTCATTTTTTTTCTTCGAGCGTTTTTCCGCCAAAATAATAACATTCATCACAAAATGTCGTTTTTAAATGTTCATATTTACATGTAATCTTGATGCACGAAAAAAATTCGAAAAAAAGAAAAATTTTTACTTCCCCCCAAAAAAGTGCTTCCCTCTTGATTAAGGATTTAATCATGACAAAACTTTAATTTATTTACACTAAAATGTTATGTGCAGCCAGCACAAGTTTGTTTATGTATAGACAGCAGATATTGCTGTGTCGAGTGTTTAGTTTGCTGCCTAGTCTACCAGCACAAGGTAGACAGTATTCTTTAATTAAGCACATGTGGTGTACTCAGAAATTCAAGAATATCAAGTGACTCAGCAATGAAGAACCAGCATAGCTGGAATGCAGATTACTACACAAGACAGCTATGCTCCATTATAAGCATAGTAGTTTCCTGAGTGGTCTACATCAATTGTACTATTCAACAGAAGTTAAAGACAAAGTTGAACAGAAAAAGACATGCGTCGGCGGCTGACAAGTGACCTTACAATACCACGTGGGAATGCAGAAGTTTAACGCAGGTGCAGACATGTGTTATACTTTGTCAACGCCTAGGGAACACAACATTCTATTTGTTTAAACAAATAGTGGTACCAAACCGAATTGGGGTGTTCCTGCAAATAACTACCAAAGAGGAAAGGGGAGAGCACGCTCTCTGACGCAGTTGTCCCTAAAAGTACAGACAACCTATGTACCAGTGGACAATAGAACAATTACACGGATAATAGGACTAGTATAAATTGATGTATCCACTATTGTAACAACTAGTGGTGTGGATTTGTTTATTTAGAGTCCAAAACATGTAATAGCTTAGAACACCCTCTGTAGCTATACTTAGGTAAATCTGTATCAACCAACTATCATTCTGCCAAGGATAGTTGTAATTCTTTGTGATTTAATCAATAAAGAATAACCGTTGAAAAATTACCTTTGACTCTATTTAATTTACTTTCTTTCACCCCCCTCTACAATACTCATGTTGTTTATCAAGGGACCAACAATATATATATTTATATGTATATATATATATATACATATATATATATATATACACATACATATATATGGGTAGGATCAATGGGGAAGTAATCAATTGGGGGGAAGCGGAGGGAAATGGTTGAAGCAATTTTTTTTTTAATTTTGGTTTTTTTGAATTTTTTTTTCAGGCATCAAGATTACACGAAAATATGAACATTTAAAAAGACACTTCGTGATAAATGTTATTATTTAGGCGGGAAAATGATCGACAAAAATAACATTCAAGATAATATTGATCGTGAAGAATGTTAATCTTCGAACATTTTTTTTTCATGTTTTGTGAAGTACTTTTTGTCAAAATTTAGCCCGATTTAGAGTTTAGGGTTTTTTTCAAAACCCTAAACCCTAAACTCTTAACCGTTCGTGTTAAAAACTCAATCTAAATCCTAAATCTAAACCCTAAATCTAAACCCTAATATCTAAACTCTAATTTCTAAACCCTCAAAAAACGCGATAATTGTTATATATTATTTCTTCAAGCGTTTTCCCGCCAAAATAAAAAAATTTATCACAAAGTGTCTTTTTTAAATGTTCATATTTTCATCCAATCTATAATGTTCGTGAACAAAATTTTTTCAAAAAATAAAAAAATTTGCTTCCCCCGCTTCCCCTATCACTATATATATATATATATATATATATATATATATATATATATATATATATATATATATATATATATATATATATATGGTCATCATCAAGAGAGAATCACTTTTTTGGGGGGAAGTAATTTTTTTTTTTTGAATTTTTTTTCAAACATTAAGATCACATAAAAATATGAACATTCAAAATAGACACCTTGTGACGAATGTTATTATTTTGGCGGAAAATCGCTCAAAGAAATAAATGATAACATTCATCACGAGTAATATTTTAATTAGAGTTTATTTGCATCGTTTTGTTTTTATCTTGTGTGAAGTGTTTTTTCGATATTTAGCCCGGTTTAGGGTTTAGTGCTTTGGTTTTAGTCCATAAACCCAAAATTCTAATCCCTAAACTCTAAATCGTTCGTGTTAAAAATTCAATCTAAACCCTAAATCCTAATTTCTAAACCCAAATCCCTAATTTCTAAACCCTAATTTTTGACCCCATAATTTCTAACCCCTTAAAAAAAACTCAGAACAAAACATTCATTACAATGAATGTTATCATTAAATTCTTCGAATATTTTTCAGCCAAAATAATAACACTTATTACAAATTGTCTTTTTTAAATATTCATATTTTCATGTGATCTTAATTCTTGAAAAAAAAAAAAATTAAAAAAACGAAAAAAAAAATTACCTCCCTCAAAAAAGTGCTTCCCTTTTGATTAAAACACTATAACCAAATTGTTCAAAAAGGTACAAACGGAAAAAACAAAATTTCAATTTTTTATTATTTTTTACAAAAATTATTTTTTTAAGGTCTCTTAATAAGCAAATAGAAGAAAACACAAAAATTAAAGTAAAAAGGGATGCTATAACTCACAGTGAAAAGTAGTAAGGTTGATACGGGATATGTAAGCAAGTGGTTTGTCCGAAAGGTCCTCAACCTAAGTCAAAAGTTACTAAGTCAGTAAATCGTTCCCAAAGGTTTAAAAGTATGTAAATTAGGTCTTAGGTATCATCATCATTCAGCATAAGTCAAAAAGGGCAAAGTAAGTTTCAATCAAGAATAGAGATCGAAACAAAGGCTGATTTTGATCAGTTGCTACGACCTCTACGTAACTCAAAAAGACGCGTAATCAGTGGTTATGGCTCCGTATGTGAGTCCACTAGTTGCTGACCAAAATTCAGAACCAAACTCATCTTCGTTTGACCGTGGCGACGGTTTAAGTGGGAGTAGGTCAGAAATTTTAGCACAACGTTAAAAGGGTGTAGTGACTTTCGGAAAGCTATAAATCCTAAACTGTAAATCGGATTAAGACGAGTCTTAAATGAAAATTCATCTACTCGAATCGAACATTCTGTAAAATAACTTTTCTAGTAGCTCAGGTACTGATAAGACCTCCAAAAACAGTAAGCAATGTGTTCCGGTGGGTTCTTGGTGCTTGATGCTCATCACGGTTCTCATCCTTGATGCTTGTAGCTTCAAGTGTACAACTCGTTGATGTGTTTGCATCATCTTAACCAAAGTTTGACCATCATAACACTAGTGTATATCTAAGATAAGTAGCACAACTCATTTAAGGGTTGTATGAAGGTTGATGAACCAAAGTTAAATCAAGATCTTAGATCCGACACATACATGAGTTCTAATAGTAATATTAAGCTATAAACTTGAAAGTAAACTAAATAAACAAGATCTTAAGTTGTAGAACTTAGATCTTAGTTAGATCTTGAAGATCCTAGACTAGAAATTCTAGATTTAGTGTTCTTAAATTAAATCCTAAGTTATAGAACTTGGATCTTTACTTTAATAAAACCATAAGTTATGAAACTTAGATTTTTATCTTGTAAAATGTATTTAAGCTCATAAGTCTTTGTTTACAACAAAATTGGAAGACCATAAGCTATAGAAACTTAGATCTAACATAAGTGTATGAAGTTATAACTGGAAAGTTAAACTTCCATGTTCTTGAACTTACAAAGTTTAAACTTTAGTTTCAAGAAAAATGAGATCAAGTTTAACTACTAATACTTGACCAATAATAATACATCATGAATTGAATTACATACAAATGAAAGAAATAAACTAAATCTACAAGTAACAAGTTCATGTTTGTTTCATACTTAAGAAGATTCAAGTCAAAGCTTGAATCTTAGAAAAATAAACCTTAAGTTTACAAAACATGAACACAAGTAAGATCTTAAAGCTTATGAACTTTAGATCTTTAAAATACTTCAAGTGTAGAATCATAAGCTAACAAGCTTAGATTCTTGTTCTTGACTTCTCATCAAACAATGGATGGAAGAAGCAAGATTCATGAAGATACAAACTAGAAAGTTCGATCTTTAACAACAATAAACAACAAACAAGAATAATGATGATGCTTACAAGTCGAATTCAAGGAAGAAAAAGAAAGAAAATAAAGTTTATTACTTACACAGTTTGAGAGAAAAGTTGGGAGAAAAGAAGGTGTAAGTATGTTGTGTGTGAAATGAGGTTGTAAACTAGCATATAAGTATCAAAAAAAAAAATTTTGAACTCTCCCTCCCCTTACTAGGCCGACGGTTTAGAGGAGCTCAAAATAGAAGTCAAATTCCAACTTTCATGTATGGGAGAGTGTTGTTGGCTAAGAAGGTGTATAAGTCAAATACATGGGAAAGAGGTCATGCATGCTTGAAACATTTTTGTCCCCTCATTTAACTAATTAATCCATGTTTAGTCTTAATGAATCACTAGCTTAATGATGGGCTAACTAGTTAGTCCATTAAGAAATGTAGGGTGGGCTTCCAAGTCCAATAATATAAGCCCAAGTACAAGAATGTAACAATTAGTAAAAGCCCAAGTAATTAACTACTTACATTAGTTAATTAAAAATAATTAATAATAATTAATTATGTACGTAAATAATATTCGAAATAGTATTCGTGAAAAGCGTGTGTCACAAAGACAAGTCGGAACATTGGAAAGTCAATTACGGTGTTAAGTCCATTAAGTTAACTAGTAAGCATTAGTAAACTCTAAGCTTAATTAAATAAGCCTTTAAGCCAAGTAATTGTTATAATAAATAACAATCAAGTTTACGCAGTCATAATATTCCAATTACGACAAAAGTTTAACGTGTACCAAGTACGTATCTTGTTTAAAACGATAAGTGACACCAACGGTCGTAAAAGCATTCGGGGATCAAGTTAAGTGATTACACACTTAATAGCACATTGTAAGATATTAACGAGAGTAATTAATTATGATTAAAGATCTCAGAGCATAAGCTAGCTCAGTACGCACAAATACGCAATTTCGTGAAAGCACAAAGCACAAAAGCAAGTCGAAAAAGCCGGGTCGTTACATTACCTACCTGTTAAAGAAAATTTCGTCCCGAAATTTTGAGGAGTGACCAACAATGGTACCGTATTTGAATAAGAAGGAGCGTATCAAAGTTCCGTGAGATTCGTGGGCTCAGAAGTGAGTTATTTACCTCGAAAGGTACTTCGGCGTATAAAAGTAAGAATAGATGTATGCCATTGATTAAGTCTCTTGTCCTAAGAGATCAACGAATTGATTTCATTTCTGGTTAACATGTGTATGTCATCTGAATATATCCACAAAAGGAAAGATGGTGTTTTTAGCCTTACAGTCATTTTCAGTAAGCTGGATGCGTGAAATGCATCATGAATGTTTCTAAACTCATCTAAAACATTGAGCACTTATGTCGCAATATAAGATGACAGGTAGAATGGAAAACATAGTGATTACAACCATGTAATTTGATGTCTGGATAGTGTTAGTCACGGATTTTACTAACCCCTTGATTTCGGAGGGAGGCCATAGGCATAAAGAACCCAATTCTTAAGAATGTTTTCAATCCATAATTACTTATAGTGCCTTCAGAATAGTCTGAACGAACAATGAAAGATATCACCCAGTTTAACATACAGCGTGTGAACTTATCCTTGGATGGAATGAAAACACAGTTCCATAATGTAACTTTATCCTTTCAGTTACATGTTGAGGTTAGGGTTAACGTTAACTAGAGCAACATATAGTTGCAACCAACGAAGGAAGGAATGTGTAGAGTAACCACATCAGTGATATAGACGTTTTAAGCAGTCCCTTCCAAGATTCATATATCCCTAAAGTATTTTACATTACATTTCCGAAAGATACGTGATCTTTGAACGAGAGTGAACTCTTCAAGCGGTTCGTTCTGAATTTATCCTTATACTTAAGTGGATGCGCGGATGAGAAGGTACGTGAACCCTTGGTCCCAAAGAACGGTTTACCCCAAGTGAAAATAATCTCCAAAAATGATTCTTGTATCTCAACATACTGATTCGTAGAGATGATGTTTACGAGGGGGTTGCGATTAGCCGTGAAATATTGAGAGTAGAAACTCACCTAGTGCCTTTCCTACAATGGGGTGACCACTGAGTATACTCTGGAAAACTAATTTATCGGCCCGCGTTTTTGCCATGTCTAGCCTTAAGAGGAATATTCTATGAGCGCAAAGACTTCCCAACCAATTTCATAAAATTGCCATCCAAAGTGGTTCAAGAGTTTTTAACAAAGATCTTAATGGTAAGTTTCATCCCTAACGGAGGGCGAGAGAAGGTGTGGTCCATACATGGTGTAGTCTAATACGGAAACCTTTAATAAAATTGACCAAGGAAGTTTCGAAAAACCTTTAAACGTTTGATGTGACAACATAAACGGAACGAAGTTCCTAGTAAGTTTAGAAGCATGTACAACGTGTACGATTTTGCACAAAACTATTTGACTTAAGTTAAACAGCTCAATAAAGGAGCGATTTTTAAATAATTTGAAGGTATAACTTAGTATGTACTAATCAAAATAAGTAAAGGTGAATCTATTAACTTAAATATATACATACATATATGATTTTATAAATCGCATAAGTGATAGGAAAAACTTATTACTTTCATTCGTCCAAAAATTTTGTGAGGACCGCACAAATAAACAACGTGTAAAATTTTTGATAAACATAGTTTTTCTTTTTTCAGAGGTTAAGAGTTGAAAAGGATCGAGTGAAAAATGTTCGAATCATCGGGTGACATGTCACTAGGTAATGAAAACTAATGGATTAAATGTAGTTTTGATAATTATCAGGACATAAGTCTTTGGGCCAAAATGTTCACGTGCGAAGCTGTTGCTAAAAAGTGAGGTATGAAGGATAGAGCATGAGGACGAGAAGATAATCGTTTCTTGACTTTGAAAAATGCCAAACAGGTTATGACTAATATCAAAGTCGGAATACTGATGGTGCTAATATCACTAAATGAGAATCTCTTGAAATAAGTCAGGCCTTAGAGTTACGTAAGAGAGAGCATCGTTCCAACAGGTGTGGCGAATAAGATCCCTGGGTAACGCAATAATTTTAAATAGTTTAATTGGATGCTCAAAGGCTCTGAATGACGTGGCAGTAAGTGCCTTCAACTCATACACACATGAATCTCTCGATTTCGACGGTTGTAAAGTCTTCATGATGACTTGGATACGAATACCACGAAAAATTTTATATAGCAAGCAACGTAAATTTTATCGAAATCGTTTAAGGTGACAATGTAAGAAAAGAAATGAAGTTCTTAGTAAATATATACTATTTTAAGTAAAATATCTTTTGATTAAAAGAATGGATTTGTAAAAATGAAAGTAAAATTTCACATGTACTAGTCAAAAATAAGTAATTATTTACTTTAACATATACGGTTTCTAAAATTTGCACGTATGGCAAATAAAATAAGTTTATTTTTATAAAACTTTAAGAGGATCGCACAGTAAAATAGTGTGGGTAAAATTTTGGCAAACAAAATTTTCATATTTCGGAGGTTACAAGTTGGAAAAAGATTGATGAGAATCGAGTAAAAGACTTTTGAAAATCTCAAATGATATTTGAGCAAAAATGTTACGAGGTAATGAAAACTGTTGAATTTAAATGTGGTTGATGACTATTAGTAGGGCACAAGCCCTTTGACCAAAAATGCTTAAGTGTGAAGTTGTTGCTTATTAGTGAGATACGAATAGGAGAGTGTGAGGATGAGAATTAACCACTCATTGATTTTAGGGAAATTTCGAATCGGTATGACTAATATCGAAGTAAGAAGGATGATATTGTGATTATCATCGAATAAGAAATTTCTCGTAATAAGTTAAGATTTAGAGTCACGTAAGAATGAGTATCAATTAAGATTCGTGGATAGTCCTTCCTCTGGAATTTGAATCGCTGGAGTGACGGGATACAATTTCCTTTATGTATCGTTATGCAAGTTTGTCCATTTTATCGGTTTCTTTCATGGCTAGAAAGTAAGCAAATTTGGTGAGGCAGTCACAATAACCCAGATAGTGTCATAATAGCCTACCATTTTCGGTAACTTCGTGAGGAAGTTCATCGTTATTCCTTCCCATTCCATTGTGGGATTTCGGGCTGTTGAAGTAACCCAGATGGATTTTAGCTTATCATTCTCGCGAGGCATATGAATAATTTTCTCACTATAAATACCCTTCGCTTTCATCCTTGAAAGCTAGTCTGTTCCAACTATCTCATCAAGTTTCCTAACTTGATGAGTATTAGGTTAATTCTAAAGTCCATTCCAAGCTTTTACATCAAGCTTCCTAACTTGATGAGTATTAGGTTAATCTTAAGGTTCATTCCAACTAAATCTTATTATATTATCGTAAAATTTTTTATCAATCTTCTCAAATAACATCTGCTTGTGCTTAGGTAACTAATCCTTTCCAACTATTACTTTAAGATTTCCAAGTTTTGTTGACATGAGGTCATCTCCAAATGACCCACCTGTTAATTTTAAGGTACTACCTTAAATTATTCCTCTATCTCTGACGGCTTACCATTAGCATGTCCTATAGAATAATTAATTCTCATGGTTGTTAATGGTTTATTAGTCATAACACTAAGGTTCTTAGATATAAGGTTTCTATCGTTCTGGTATTAAACAACTTCGAGACAATAAAATGTTGTGACGAAATGTACCCTAACTAAAATCAGGATCCATGCAAGTCTCCATAACGATTGCTTTTCCGCAAGTAAATTTAAAGTTTTTCCTATATGAGGACTTTTTCCTTAAGTGTCCAGGGTGTCGATATCTATAATAAATTTTTGGGTTATCAATTCTGCAATCAAGGCCCTTCTTGTACAGTATCTAGGCTACGTGGTTATTCTTTCCCTACCTCTAACAGACCAGAATGCGTATGCTCAAGTGATTCCAACCAAAATTTCCTTTGAATCACTTCATATTCCTTATATAGTAACATTGGGACTTCTGCATGATTCACTTCAATATAATTACGCTGGCCTGGCGTCATTATATTGTACTAAATCGTACGTTCATTCCAATATCACTCCATATGGTCAATGTAACGTGATCACTTCCAGTTCTACTCAATTTCATCCAACGGTGCTTTATCTATGCTATCTCAAAAAAATCTACATAATTAATCTCACGGTTTCTCGGTGCAGGTGCGTAAGTTCCGTAGATCATGCATCAATGCCTAAATGTCCCGAAATTTCTTCAAAATGTTCGGGTTCAGGTAACGTCGTTAGGTTCCTTTCCAGAAATTCAATCTGGGTCTCGCGTCGAGTTGTACGTGTAGCAAGTAGTAATACGATATGTTTTGAGGTGACTCCCAAGTCATTGGGTATGGCTGAGCATCAGTAGAAGGCGCTCTGACCTTGTGAAATGAGATGTTGATGTGTGCAGAGGCGTATACGAAATAGTTATATTTTTATTATGAAATACTATTAAATACGATACATTTTTACACAAGTTATTTATTTATTTATAGAGTGGATATACCTAAACCTTGCTACAACACTTATAGGCAGTGTACCTAATCGTACAGTAGTGTAGTTTTTAGTAAGTCTGGTTCGTTCCACAGGGAAAATCTTTAAACAAAGCTTAACGCTATATTAGTTTACTTTTATAAAAATACAAATATATATATAAGTAATATTATTATTATAAAGGGGGGTTTTTACCGTTTAATGACCGGTTTGTCGATTTTAAAACTTTAGTCGCAGTTAAAACCAAATGTAAAATAATAAATAAATACAAGACTTAAATTAAAGCGTAAAGTAAATAACGATAATGAAATTGCGATAAATAAAAGTGCGATAAAATAAACTTGCGATAATTAAAAAGTACGAAAATTAAAGTGCAATTAAATACAATAACAATAAATAAAATGCGATAATTAGAAGTGCAATTAAATATAAAATAAAGGAAATAAAATAATTATGCTTATTATTATAAAAGGGGATTTGTACCATTTAATGATCGGTTTTTCGATTTTAAAACTTTAGTCACAATTAAAACCTAATGTAAAATATTAAAAATAAATATAACTTAATTTAAAGCGTAAATTAAATGACAATAATAAAAGTGCGGTAATTAAAAGTGCGATAAATAAAAGTGCGATAAATAAAATGACAGTAAATAAAAGTTGCGATAATTAAAATGTACAATAATTAAAAGTGCGATAAATAAAATGACAGTAAATAAAAGTGCGATGAGATATAAAATAAAGGAATTATGCTTATTTAAACTTCCATAATCATGATGTTCGATGTGTTGATTTTAGTTTATTACCATGGGTTAATTGTCCTTTGTCCTGGATTATTCGATATGTCCATACGGTTTTGTCCATAATAGTCCATCAGTAATAAATATAAAGTGCGAGAGTCTTCGTCAAATTATCTTTATACCCGAAGTCAAATATTCCAACTAATTGGGGATTCGAACTGTAACAAGGTCTTAATATTTTGTTTAATGAATACACCAGGTTATCGACTGAGTGTAATCCAAGGTTTTACTACTTTGTTAACATTTACACCAATTACCCTTGAATGTAATCCACCCCTGTTTTAATGAATCCATTAACTATTAATCCATCCCCGTGTTCGGTAAAATGAACGATAATTCGTATTTATAGATATCTCGCCCACCGTACCCGATTAAGCGTATGTGGTTATATATAGATACGTCAAATTGTAACATTTATATTAAATTAACGAGGTATCATTTAGTTAATATAAAGCCCATTAATAGCCCATAGTCTAATTTCCACAAGTGTCATTCTTTTGTTCAAACCTCAATTATGGTATAAAGCCCAATAACCCCGTCTTTAATATTTAGCCCAACATCACGATTATTTCGGCTTAAATAAGCATAATAATAATTTAGCTACTAGACATTAATTTAAAAAGGTTGAACATAACTTACAATGATTAATAATAGCGTAGCGTTACACGGACAGAATTTCGACTTACGCACTTACAACATTCGCTAACATAACCTTATTATTATTAATCTTAAATTAAAATTATAAATATAAATATATAAGAGAGAATGAGATATTGATATTGTGTATAACTCGTTCGAAAAACTGACTTTTTATAGAATGTGGCCTGCTACAGTCATCCATGCGATCGCATGGATTTAAAGCTTCCAGGCCATGCGATCGCATGGCCAGCTGGATCAAACGACATACTTTTGTTTTCTTGTTTGCCGACGGTTTTTAAAATATATATAATATATATATAATTTTAAGAATTATTTATATATTTTATTATATTCATGTGCATAGTTGACTTGTCATTTTAGCTCCGTTGCGTCGCGCGTTGATAGTTGGTTCATGTCCCGGTTCCGGATTTTCGAACGTCCTTTCGTACTATTTAATATCTTGTACTTTGCGTTTTGCGGCTCGTACTCTTGTAACTTTTAGACGTTTCTCATCAATAATTTGAACCACTTTGATTGTACTTTTTAACTTTTTGGTCGTTTGCGTCTTCAAATTGTCGAATCTGTCTTTTGTCTTCACCTTTTATTATTTAAACGAATATCACTTGTAAATAGAACAATTGCAACTAAAAGCTTGTCTTTCTTGAGGAATAATGCTATGAAATATATGTTTATTTTTAGCATTATCAAATATTCCCACACTTGAGCATTGCTTGTCCTCAAGTAATATAGAACTTGAATATAACTTTACTAGAATCACTTCTTTATTCTTCACACTTTGTACATCAGTGAATTTAATAAGGCGGTATGAACAATGGTAGTAACGATGTGGTTTACAGTCCCATATGACTATGAAAATTTAGATCCTTTAGAAAATTGGATCTTTATGAAAACATTTAATCTTTTGAAAATTCAATCTAGCTTTTACCCTAGATAAGTTTTCCGGAATAACCCTTCACCGGTGTTTGTAAAATGTTTGTGGGTTTTGTGGGTTTCAGATTTAAAAATTTTAGCTCAAAACTTATGGTTTTGTGTCACCCACTTGCTAACCTTGTATTAGGAAAGCAACACGTCCAGTATACTTGCTCCATATATTACCTTTCGGTAAACTACCGTCCGGTTGTAAAGGAAAGCGTTGAACAAGCAACTGTTAAGGCAATGTCTCGTGACATGCTTTTGATTATGGTCTATATCGTGTCAGATGCAATTACTATCCTTTGTAGGAGCAATAGTAAAGATCACCCTATAGTTTTTTGGTCTGGCACAAGGTCCTGTCTTCGACCATGCTATGCAACCACCGTTCTTACGGTTGACACCCGATTTGGTTCAGGTGACCTAATGAATTCCAGGTGAATTCCTAGGATTTTACGTTCAATGGTAATGAACGCATTGAAAAAAGGTTTTCAGAAAACAAATCGGTTTGTAATTTGATCAAAATATTTTCTCGTTCAAGCCCGAGTTTAGATATCATTGAATTTCATGAGTTTGAATTCTCAATCTTTAAGGTCAATCTCAAGGATTGAGTAATATCAGGCTTAAAAGCTGATTTTTGATCTTTTAAGGAGATTATCCTTTCTGGGGATCTGATTTATTAGTCTTATAAGCTAATTTGCACGGTGCCCCCCATTGTACGAGACAGATCCTCTCATGGTTAGGATAAGTCTGACCACTTGGCGACCCTGTTTGATGATGAGGTCCGTGGATTACCAGCTGATTTTCGAGAAAACTTTTCAAGGTTTTTCGTAGACTCTACAACTGGTCTGGACGACAACTTCCTGACCTAAATCAAGAAGCGCGTGTCTTTTTCTCTCGAAAGACTTTACTTCCTTTTAAATTTCATTTATATTACAATAAACTGGGTAAAACTGATTAATATCGTCCAAAACAAAAGTATCTTCAATTATTTGTACAAAAATATGTGATATATGTTCTAAATAACTTGGTAAATTTTTCCCACACTTGGCTTTTATTTTCCTTTCTTTGCCTTTTTATTTTCCTCTATTCCATTTTAAATGATTTCTAACATTTTGGGTTGTTTCTCAATTTATGTCCTTTCCGAGGTAACCATAATTTCGGTGTTAACACCTAGTTTTATCGTTCATAAATATGTATAAACATGATTTTGAATTCATTTATTTGAAAATTTTGAAAAATTTTACTAGAATTGGGTAGTCAGTATATAAGACTAGGACTGTTCTTTATTATCAGAGAGCACTAGATTCTAATACAACTACTGCGTTACTAGTATTTTTAATGGTAACCAAGTGTATAAAAAAAATTTAAAAATCCGAAAGAATTTAACCCCTTCCCACACTTAAGATCTTGCAATGCCCTCATTTGCAAGAAATCAGTAACAATTTAAATTATTGAGGGTGATTAGGGTAGAAAAATGATTAAATTTTACCAAAGTTTCCAAACATATTGGCGTTTGTTTGTTGAATGATAAATGGTGCACATCATTTGTTCATTCCATCTTGTTGTTACATCACATTTGTTTTTCGTTTTGTCGTCAAAATTAGTAGTTTTTGCTGAACTTAATGCCAGTCTTTGAAAGTGCGCTGTTTTACCCTGTTGTGTACAATTGACAATATACATACATACAAATAATAACATGCATGGTAATTTGAAATGGGACTTAACATCCCACTTTCAAATTATAAATACGAAATATTAGTAACAAAATAAAAAAATGTAAAAAATTACATAAAAGTATCACAATATTATATGTTTTAAACATAAGTAAATAAAAATAATAAAAGATAAAAATTATAGAAATCACCAACGGAACTATATCAATCTGGATAGGGGTTCCAGTTCATGTCGTCGGTCGGGTTCCATGGTTGGTTATAGGTGTACTGATAGGCTTGGTTGGGGTCGTAGAGAGTAAATGGTAGTCGCATATCGGGCTGGTATGGCGGATAGTAAGCAGGTCGGGTTGGTACGTAGTTATTTAGTACCTGAGGTGATAGCTGGCTCATGATCTGATGATGATGATAGTGCCATCTATCATGCTGTTATTTCCTGGAATGCTCGAACACATTCTCGGCGTGCCACTGCTCGTACTGACTATGTCTAGCCTCGTTTGTCATTTCTACCTCATCTATACGCTGGTAAACGTCAGTAACAGCCTCCCTAATGTCATTAGCTTCCTCTATTTCCTCATCTGAACCTCTCTCTACCTGTGGATGAGAGCCCTGATATGGTACTGCCTGATTGCGTCTGCTCTTTAATACCTTTGCACCTTGATAGACCCGCAATCTTAAAGTCTCATCTTGTTCCCTACACACCATCAGTGGACCCCCTTGATCCCTATCAACGCCTAAATACTCTCCAATGAGAGTAACAAAAATACCTCCTCCTATTATTCCCCCGTCCTGTATTCCTTCCACCATTTTAGACAGATAAAAACCAACACAGTAGGGGATATTAACAAAGCTTCTAATGTTTCGAATACACTTAAGGTAAAATAAATCGTGTAAGGTCATTTTCTCCTTGTTGTTACCTCTTTGTGTAATCGAATTAGCTAAAAATCTATGTATAATACGAAGCTCTGCTTTGTTAATATCTAAATAGGAGTGTCTTCCTCCCCGCGTAAAAATATTATAATTTGACATACGCCTCCAGACGGTGTCAGCGTCAAAATTCCTATCTACCCTTTTACCATGATAAATCAAATCTGTACAATCAGGTAGTAGTAATTCAGCAGGAGTGTAAATCTGTAAAGCTCTGGCCATGTCCAGCATGGACATCCTGTACATCCTACGGCCAAGTAAAAATCTAAGAAAACTCTTATCATCTAACCTATCTACATCCTTATTAAAAGCTATAGAACTCATAAGCTCAACACACCACTCTTTATATACAGGCCTGCGAGTGGTAAATAAACGTTCCCAATCGGGAAAAGAAGAGCTGCCATACCTTTGGATTAGATGCAGTCTAACTGGGTTAGCTAGTTGGACCCTTTACAAAGGCTCCCAATCGATTACCCTCGGTACTTCTATATTTTTCGTTACCAGTTTAAATTTGTTACTTTGGTATGTCGGGTAATCTCTCCAACTTCTATCAATCCTTAAATTGGGATGCAACTGTTCTTCATGAATTGTTGGGTGTTCTACTATATGATGAGCGGGAAATACTACGTAGATAATAAAAAATTGTGGATCCGGCTCATAGTATGGTACATGTTGATCATCATGTTGTTGTTGTTGTTCCTGTTGTTGTTCCGGTTCGTGATATTACGTCTCTGGCTGTGGTTCCAGAGCAGGTTGCCTAGATGATGATGATGCACCATCAGTATCGATATTTCTCTGCAAAACACATTAAACACAAAATTTGTACATCCAAATATGCATTAGTGTTAGCAAAATAACAAATTAAAACAATTACAATAACATGTTTAATCCATATTAAACTCATACTCGTTTTCATATTTTTATCAATTCTACACTTTTTCAAATAAGCATATATGAAAATATTTACAAAGTTTATAAGCATTCTACTCAAATAACATGTTAAAATAACCATTACTAGCAATTAAATAAGTTTCAAATGGCATTTACATCAATTTAATCAAGTTCATGAATTTTAGACTTAAAAAGTCTACTTTAATTTTCAAAAATCATGTTTAGGATCAATGTTTGGATCATTTAACTACCTAAACATGTTACACTACTTAATTTAGCAATAATTCAAGACAAAAATCGGCCATAACCTGTTTATATCAAAAAACCCCAAATTGCTCAAGAACACAAACCCTAGATTTCTAAAAATTTTGAAGTTTTTGGCTTCAAATCATGTTAAATAGCATCAATCTAGGTTATACATGCATAATATACTAACAATTTAACTCTAATTACACTAGAAATTAACAAAATCAAATTAGGTAAAATTTAGCTCAAGAACACTAAAATTCGAATTTAAAGAGTTTTAGGGGTGAAATCTTAACCTTCTTGCTTCCCCATCTAAGAAAAGGCATGATTGTAGCGGATTATTGTGAGAAATTTGGTGAATTTTGGTGAAAAATTGTTGATTTTAGGTGATTATGTGTGTGTGTGTTCGTGTTTGAGGATGTGTGTGGAGTGAGGAGCAGAGCAGCTCGCTAGGATTTTATGTTTCTGCCCAGATTTTTGGTCCCATGCGACCGCATGAGTTTGTAGAGGAAACCCCATGCGATCGCATGGGGTCTGATTCCCTTTTTTTGTTTTTTTTTTAATAAAAACCTTATACTTATGAAACAAATAATTAAATTTTGTTTTTTTTAGAATGAGGGCGTTTCGGATCTTAGTCCTAGTTCGTCTCTCGACAAAATTTTAAAATTTGTTATTTTTAAGCGCTGTTTTAAAAGCTAAGGTTTTTGGATTTTTTAATGTTTTTGTCATACTTTAATTCAATAAGATTAAAAATAATGATAATAAAAGTTCCCGTCCCACCCTCGGGTAAAGCAATTTCGGTTCAACGACCTAGTCTTCAACTCACGACGAATTTTAAATATCAAATTTTTAACTTAATGAAATAAAGTAAATTTTTGTTTTTAAATTCACCAAACTTAAATTTAAAATGCATAAAATTAAAAATTCATAAAAATATCATTAATATTTTTATACATTAATTTTACAAACTTATATTGAAAATATTAATTTTTAAAATATTCAAAACTTAAATATATTGGTTTTAAAAATTTACAATAATAATGTAATATTAATTATATTAATTTTAAAAACAAGGTAAAAAATTAAAATGAAAAAAAATCTTTTTGGTCTTTTATCCCACTTTAATCAATCAAATATTATCAAAAATATACGCCCCTCTTTTGGATAAAGTAATTTCGGCTATTTTACCTAGTTTTACTCCTGACAAATTTCTGAAATATTTTGAATTGATTGATTAAAGATATTTATACCTTAAGAATAAACGGTAAATTTCGCAATGATGTAATAAATTTTTGTATGATATCAACAATTTCGGTTTCGCATACCTAATTTTATTGAATATCAATTTAATACTTTATAGCGAACGATTTAGCGTTTATTATGAAAAGGTTAAAAACAATAAATAAAAACTGTACATACTTACCTATGAGAAAGAATTCTCAGAGACCTGCTTTAGCCGACTCATAGGAGAGTCGTGTGATTTGGTTTTCCATAGCTACATAAGCGTAACCTCGATTCTTCAATAATTTTTCTTCTAAACATATGAATGGTCCTTCTCTGCATAGAGTAACAAATTCGGTATTTGAATATGTTTGATTGTTCGAACATTTACCTTCGTGTGACCATTTTCTGTATTTATGACATCTTTCAAGGTGTCGTGCTCTTCTTTTTGTTGCGGATTTTGATTTTCCTTTACCAAAATATGTCTTATGATGATCTTTCCTGAGTTCTTTCCTTACTTCGTCCATTTTTCCTCTTATAAATGATACCAGTTCACTCGGAAAGATGTTATTATTACGTTTAGTAATCATAGCGTGTAGTAGTAGACCATGGTTCAGATCAAAGGAATTCTTCATCTCGTAAAACCTAAAAAAAAAATTTCAGAATGGAGGGAGAAGACTAGTTCTTTAGGGTCTGCTAGGAAAAGACCATTCGGATTCCATTCTCGAGAACTACACGAAAATAGAAAATCTAACTATAACAGAAATATATATTATCCTTAAAAAGACTTGATTCTCCCCACACTTAGTTAGTTATGGTGTCGAAATTATGATTGACTTCATTGTCAACTTCCATCGGACCATGTATGTAATGTTTAACTCTGTAACCATTAACTTTAAATTCAATCCCATTTGAATTTATAAACTCTATTGTTCCATATGGGAAAACTCTTTTGACAATGAATGGTCCAGACCATCTTGATTTCAATTTTCCAGGAAATAGCTTGAATCGTGAATTGAAAAGAAGAACTCTGTCTCCTTCTTTAAATTCTTTTGAACTTCTGATTCTTTTATCATGTCATTTCTTCGTTCTTTCTTTATAGATTAACGAATTTTCGTATGCTTCATGTCTTAATTCTTTTAATTCATTTAGTTGACTTAACTGTAGACGTCCGGCTTCATGTAAATCAAGATCACATGTCTTAAAAGCCCAAAATGCTTTGTGCTCAATTTCTACTGGAAGGTGACATGCTTTTCCGTAAACGAGTTTAAAAGGTGTGGTGCCAATTGGAGTTTTGTAGGCTATTCTAAAAGCCCAGAGTGCATCCTCCAATTTCATGGACCATTCCTTCGGATTTGATCCTACGGTTTTCTCTAGAATACATTTTAATGCTCGGTTGGTAATTTCAACTTGTCCACTTGTTTGTGGATGATAAGCGGTTGAGATTTTATGGGTTACTCCATATCTTTTGAGAACTTTCTCAAGTTGATTATTACAAACATGAGTACCCCGATCACTTATTAAAGCTTTTGGTGTTCTGAACCTAGCAAAAAGACGTTTTAAGAAGTTGACTACAACTCGTGCATCGTTAGTCGGGAGAGCTTGTGCTTCCGCCCATTTAGATACATAATCAATGGCAACGAGAATGTAGAGATTATTATGAGATTTTGGAAATGGGCCCATAAAGTCAATACCCCAAATGTCAAATACTTCACATACTTGAATGACATTTTGTGGTTCCTCTTCTTCCGGTTCCTCTTCGGGAATTTGTGAATCTTCTCAAATTATATTCGACTCTTCATTATTATTAGGTGAGTCGATGGAATTTGTACTAGTGGTAGACATCTATCACACAATATCAAACACATTAAGAGGTTAATATATCACATAATATTTACATGTTAATAATATATAGTTTCCAACAAAAGTGTTAAGCAATCGTTTTTAAAGAAAACACGGTCGAAGTCCAGACTCACTAATATATCCTTACAAACTCGATAAGACACACTAATGCAAATTTCTGGTTCTCTAAGACCAACGATAGGATACCAACTGAAATGTCCCGTTCATATTGATTATAAACGTTCCATATTAATTGATTTCATCGCGAGGTTTTGACCTCTCTATGAGACGTTTTTCAAAGACTGCATTCATTTTTAAAACAACCATAACCTTTATTTTATCGCTAAAGGTTTAAAAAACATTACGTAGATTATCAAATAATGATAATCTAAAATATACCGCTTACACATGACCATTACATAATGGTTTACAATAAGAATATATTACATCAAAAATAAGTTTCTTGAATGCAGTTTTTACATAATATCATACAAGCATGGACTCCAAATCTTGTCCTTATTTTAGTATGCAACAGCGGAAGCTCTTAATAATCACCTGAGAATAAACATGCTTTAAATGTCACCAAAAATATTGGTGAGTTATAGGTTTAACCTATATATTTATCAATCGAAATAATAGACCACAAGATTTCATATTTCAATACATCCCATACATAGAGATAAAAATCATTCATACGGTGAACACCTGGTAACCGACATTAACAAGATGCTTGTAGAATATCCCCATCATTCCGGGACACCCATCGAACATGATAATTTCAAAGTACTAAAGCATTCCAAATTCCAGAATGGGGCTTGTTGGGCCCGATAGATCTATCTTTAGGATTCGCGTCAATTTGGGGGTCTGTTCCCAAATTCTTAGGCTACCAAGCTAAAAAGGGGCATATTCGGCTTCGATCATTCACCCATATAAAGTAGTTTCATTTACTTGTGTCTATTTTGTAAAACATTTATAAATTTGCATGTATTCTCTTCCCAAAATATTAGATTTTAAAAGTGGAACTATAACTCACTTTCACAGATTTTTACTTCGCTGGGAAGTAAGACTTGGCCACTGGTCGATTCACGAACCTATAACAAATATGTACATATATATCAAAGTATGTTCAAAATATATTTACAACATTTTTAATACGTTTTAATGTTTTAAGTTTATTAAGTCAGTTGTCCTCGTTAGTAACCTACAACTAGTTGTCCATAGTTAGATGTACAGAAAATAAATTGATATATATTATCTTGACCCAATCCACGACCCAGTGTATACACGTCTCAGGCTAGATCACAACTTAAAGTATATATATTTTTGGAATCAACCTCAACCCTGTATAGCTAACTCCAACATTACTGCATATAGAGTGTCTATGGTTGTTCCAAATAATATATATATATGGGTCGATATGATATGTCAAAACATTTGCATACGTGTCTATGGTATCCCAAGATTACATAATATATTAGAATACATGTATAATACAATACAAGTTATCTAGGATATGATTTGTATAGAATTGTTACAATATTTCCTGTAGCTACAACAATCAAAAAATATCCAATCTTGTTTTACCCATAACTTCTTCGTTTTAAATCCGTTTTGAGTGAATAAAATTGCTATGGTTTCATATTGAACTCTATTTTATGAATCTAAACAGAAAAAGTATAGGATTATAGTCAGAAATATAAGTTACAAGTCATTTTTGTAAGAGGTAGTCATTTCAATCGAAAGAATGACGTCATGATGACCATTTTGAAAAACATACTTTCACTTTGAGTTTAACCATGATTTTTGGATATAGTTTCATGTTCATAAGAAAAATCATTTTCCCAGAAGAACAACTTTTAAATCAAAGTTTATCATAGTTTTTAATTATCAAACCCAAAACAGCCCGCGGTGTTACTACGACGGCGTATGTCCGATTTTACGGTGTTTTTCGTGTTTCCGGGTTTTAAATCATAAGTTAGCATATCATATAGATATAGAACATGTATTTAGTTGATTTTAAAAGTCAAGTTAGAAGGATTAACTTTTCTTTGCGAACAAGTTTAGAATTAACTAAACTATGTTCTAGTGCTTTCAAGTTTAAACCTTCGAATAAGGTAGTTTTATATATATGAATCGAATGATGTTATGAACATCATTAATACCTTAAGTTTTGTGGATAAACCTACTGGAAATGAGAAAAGTAGATCTAGCTTCAAAGGATCCTTGGATGGCTTGAAAGTTCTTGAAGCAGAATCATGACACGAAAACAAGTTCAAGTAAGATTTCCACTCGAAATAAGATTGTTATAGTTATAGAAATTGAATAAAAGTTTGAATATGAGTATTACCTTGTATTAGAAAGATATCTTACTGTAAATATGAAAGATTTCTTGAGGTTGGATGATCACTTTACAAGATTGGAAGTAAGCTAGCAAACTTGGAAGTATTCTTGATTTTATGAAACTAGAACTTATAGAATTTATGAAGAACACTTAGAACTTGAAGATAGAACTTGAGAGAGATTAATTAGATGAAGAAAATTGAAGAATGAAAGTGTTTGTAGGTGTTTTTGGTCGTTGGTATATGGATTAGATATAAAGGATGTGTAATTTTGTTTACATGTATATAAGTCATGAATGATTACTAATAATTTTGTAATTTTATGAGATATTTCATGCTAGTTGCCAAATGATGGTTCCCGCATGTGTTAGGTGACTCACATGGGCTACTAAGAGCTGATCATTGGAGTGTATATACCAATAGTAAATACATTTAGAAGCTAGGTATTGTACGAGTACGAATACGGGTGCATACGAGTAGAATTGTTGATGAAACTGAACGAGGATGTAATTGTAAGCATTTTTGTTAAGTAGAAGTACATTGATAAGTGTCTTGAAGTCTTTCAAAAGTGTATGAATACATATTAAAACACTACATGTATATACATTTTAACTGAGTCGTTAAGTCATCGTTAGTCATTACATGTATATGTTGTTTTGAAAGCTTTAGGTTTACGATCTTATTAAATGTTGTTAACCCATTGTTTATTATATCTAAAGAGATGTTAAATTATTACATTATCATAATATTATGATATATTAATATATCTTAGTATGATATATATATATACAGTTAAATGTTGTTACAACGATAATCGTTACATATATGTCTCGTTTCGAAATCATTAAGTTAGTAGTCTTGTTTTTACATATGTAGTTCATTGTTAATACACTTAATGACATGTTTACTTATCATTTATCATGATTAAACATAGTGTATCAATATCTTAATATGATTCATATGTATTTAGTAAGATGTTGTTATAACGATAATCGTTATATATATCGTTTCGATTTTCTTAATTCAATAAACTCAATTTTATGTATATAACTCATTGTTAAAATACCTAATGAGATACTTACTTATCATAATATCATGTTAACTATATATAAAATCATATATATGTCATCATATAGTTTTTACAAGTTTTAACGTTCGTGAATCACCGGTCAAATTGGGTGGTCAATTGTCTATATGAAACCTATTTCAATTAATCACGTCTTAACAAGTTTGATTGCTTAACATATTGGAAACACTTAATCATATAAATATCAATTTCATAAAATATATATAAACATGGAAAAGTTCGGGTCACTACAGTACCTACCCGTTAAATAAATTTCGTCCCGAAATTTTAAGCAGTTGGAGGTGTTGACGTATCTTCTGGAAATAAGTGCGGGTATTTCTTTTTCAGCTGATCTTCTCGTTCCCAGGTGAACTCGGGTCCTCTACGAGCATTCCATCGAACCTTAACAATTGGTATCTTGTTTTGCTTAAGTCTTTTAACCTCACTATCCATTATTTCGACGGGTTCTTCGATGAATTGAAGTTTTTCATTGATTTAGATTTCGTCTAACGGAATAGTGAGATCTTCTTTAGCAAAACATTTCTTCAAATTTGAGACGTGGAAAGTGTTATGTACAGCCACGAGTTGTTGAGGTAACTCAAGTCGGTAAGCTACTGGTCCGACACGATCAATAACCTTGAATGGTCCAATATACCTTGGATTTAATTTCCCTCGTTTACCAAATCGAACAACGCCTTTCCAAGGTGCAACTTTAAGCATGACCATTTCTTCAATTTCAAATTCTATATCTTTTCTTTTAATGTCAACGTAGCTCTTTTGTCGACTTTGGGCGGTTTTCAACCGTTGTTGAATTTGGATGATCTTCTCAGTAGTTTTTTGATTATCTCCGGACCCGTAATCTGTCTATCCCCCACTTCACTCCAATAAATTGGAGACCTGCACTTTATCCGTTGGTTGATGATTTTCTTTTATTTAATCGATTTACTATAGGTATCAAAATTTCATCCTCCGGAACCTCTTCTTCTTCCAGTTCCTCCTCTTCCGGTTCCTCCTCTTCTGATTCCTCTTCTTCCAGTTCCTCTTCTTCCGGTTCCTTTTCTTCCGGTTCCCCTTCTGGAATTTGTAAATCTTCCCAAATTATATTCGACTCTTCATTATTATTAGGTGAGTCGATGGGATTTGTACTAGTGGTAGACATCTATCACACAATTTCAAACACATTAAGAGGTTAATATATAACATAATATTTACAAGTTAATAATATATAGTTTCCAACAAAAGTGTTAAGCAATCGTTTTTAAAGAAAACACGGTCGAAGTCCAGACTCACTAATGTATCCTAACAAACTCGATAAGACACACTAATGCAAATTTCTGGTTCTCTAAGACCAACGCTAGGATACCAACTGAAATATCCCGTTCATAAACGTTCCATATTAATTGATTTCGTCGCGAGGTTTTGACCTCTATATGAGACGTTTTTCAAAGACTGCATTCATTTTTAAAACAACCATAACCTTTATTTTATCGCTAAAGGTTTAAAAAGCATTACGTAGATTATCAAATAATGATAATCTAAAATATACCGCTTACACACGACCATTACATAATGGTTTACAATAAGAATATATTACATTAAAAATAAGTTTCTTGAATGTAGTTTTTACATAATATCATACAAGCATGGACTCCAAATCTTGTCCTTATTTTAGTATGCAACAGCGGAAGCTCTTAATAATCACCTGAGAATAAACATGCTTTAAACGTCAACAAAAATGTTGGTGAGTTATAGGTTTAACCTATATATTTATCAATCGAAATAATAGACCACAAGATTTCATATTTCAATACATCCCATACATAGAGATAAAAATCATTCATATGGTGAACACCTGGTAACCGACATTAACAAGATGCATATAGAATATCCCCATCATTCCGGGACACCCATCGGACATGATAATTTCGAAGTACTAAAGCATTCCAAATTCCAGAATGGGGCTTGTTGGGCCCGTTAGATCTATCTTTAGGATTCGCGTCAATTTGGGGGTCTGTTCCCAAATTCTTAGGCTACCAAGCTAAAAAGGGGCATATTCGGCTTCGATCATTCACCCATATAAAGTAGTTTCATTTGCTTGTGTCTATTTCATAAAACATTTATAAATTTGCATGTATTATCATCCCAAAATATTAGATTTTAAAAGTGAGACTATAACTCACTTTCACAGATTTTTACTTCGTCGGGAAGTAAATCTTGGCCACTGGTCGATTCACGGACCTATAACAAATATGTACATATATATCAAAGTATGTTCAAAATATATTTACAATATTTTTAATACGTTTTAATGTTTTAAGTTTATTAAGTCAGCTGTCCTCGTTATTAACCTACAACTAGTTATCCATAGTTAGATGTACAGAAAATAAATTGATATATATTATCTTGACCCAATCCATGACCCAGTGTATACACGTCCCAGGCTAGATTACAACTCAAAGTATATATATTTTTGGAATTAACCTCAACCCTGTATAGCTAACTCCAACATTACTGCATATAGAGTGTCTATGGTTGTTCCAGATAATATATATACATGGGTCGATATGATATGTCAAAATATTTGCATACGTGTCTATGGTATCCCAAGATTACATAATATATTAGAATACATGTAATACAATATAAGTTAACTAGGATATGATTAATATAGATTTGTTACCAATTTTCACTTAGCTACAACAAGAAAAATTATCCAATCTTGTTTTACCCATAACTTCTTCGTTTTAAATCCGTTTTCAAGTTACTATAGTTTCATATTGAACTTAAGTTTATGAATCTATACAGAAAAAGTATAAGTTTATAGTCGGAAATACAGGTTACAAGTCGTTTTTGTAAAGGTAGTCATTTCGGTCGAAAGAACGACGTCTAGATGACCATTTTGGAAAAACATACTTCTACTTTGAGTTTAACCATGATTTTTGGATATAGTTTCATGTTCATAAGAAAAATAATTTTCAAAGAAGAACAACTTTTAAATCAAAGTTTATCATAGTTTTTAATTAACTAACCCAAAACAGCCCGCGGTGTTACTATGACGGCGTATATCCGATTTTACGGTGTTTTTCGTGTTTCTCGGTTTTAAATCATTAAGTTAGCATATCATATAGATATAGAACATGTGTTTAGTTGATTTTAAAAGGATCCTTGGATGGCTTGAAAGTTCTTGAAGCAGAATCATGACACGAAAACAAGTTCAAGTAAGATTTCCACTCGAAATAAGATTGTTATAGTTATAGAAATTGAATAAAAGTTTGAATATGAGTATTACCTTGTATTAGAAAGATATCTTACTGTAAATATGAAAGATTTCTTGAGGTTGGATGATCACTTTACAAGATTGGAAGTAAGCTAGCAAACTTGGAAGTATTCTTGATTTTATGAAACTAGAACTTATAGAATTTATGAAGAACACTTAGAACTTGAAGATAGAACTTGAGAGAGATCAATTAGATGAAGAAAATTGAAGAATGAAAGTGTTTGTAGGTGTTTTTAGTCGTTGGTATATGGATTAGATATAAAGGATGTGTAATTTTGTTTACATGTATATAAGTCATGAATGATTACTAATAATTTTGTAATTTTATGAGATATTTCATGCTAGTTGCCAAATGATGATTCCTGCATGTGTTAGGTGACTCACATGGGCTGCTAAGAGCTGATCATTGGAGTATATATACCAATAGTAAATACATTTAGAAGCTAGGTATTGTACGAGTACGAATACGGGTGCATACGAGTAGAATTGTTGATGAAACTGAACGAGGATGTAATTGTAAGCATTTTTGTTAAGTAGAAGTACATTGATAAGTGTCTTGAAGTCTTTCAAAAGTGTATGAATACATATTAAAACACTACATGTATATACATTTTAACTGAGTCGTTAAGTCATCGTTAGTCATTACATGTATATGTTGTTTTGAAAGCTTTAGGTTTACGATCTTGTTAAATGTTGTTAACCCATTGTTTATTATATCTAAAGAGATGTTAAATTATTACATTATCATGATATTATGATATATTAATATATCTTAGTATGATATATATATATATATATATATATATATATATATATATATATATATATATATATATATATATATATATATATATATATATATATATATATACAGTTAAATGTTGTTACAACGATAATCGTTACATATATGTCTCGTTTCGAAATCATTAAGTTAGTAGTCTTGTTTTTACATATGTAGTTCATTGTTAATACACTTAATGACATGTTTACTTAACATTTATCATGATTAAACATAGTGTATCAATATCTTAATATGATTCATATGTATTTAGTAAGACGTTGTTATAACGATAATCGTTATATATATCGTTTCGATTTTCTTAATTCAATAAACTCAATTTTATGTATATAACTCATTGTTAAAATACCTAATGAGATACGTACTTATCATAATATCATGTTAACTATATATAAAATCATATATATGTCATCATATAGTTTTTACAAGTTTTAACGTTCGTGAATCACCGGTCAACTTGGGTGGTCAATTGTCTATATGAAACCTATTTCAATTAATCACGTCTTAACAAGTTTGATTTCTTAACATGTTAGAAACACTTAATCATATAAATATCAATTTCATAAAATATATATAAACATGGAAAAGTTCGGGTCACTACAGTACCTACCCATTAAATAAATTTCGTCCCGAAATTTTAAGCAGTTGGAGGTGTTGACGTATCTTCTGGAAATAAGTGCGGGTATTTCTTTTTCAGCTGATCTTCTCGTTCCCAGGTGAACTCGGGTCCTCTACGAGCATTCCATCGAACCTTAACAATTGGTATCTTGTTTTGCTTAAGTCTTTTAACCTCACTATCCATTATTTCGACGGGTTCTTCGATGAATTGAAGTTTTTCATTGATTTGGATTTCGTCTAACGGAATAGTGAGATCTTCTTTAGCAAAACATTTCTTCAAATTCGAGACGTGGAAAGTGTTATGTACAGCCACGAGTTGTTGAGGTAACTCAAGTCGGTAAGCTACTGGTCCGACACGATCAATAACCTTGAATGGTCCAATATACCTTGGATTTAATTTCCCTCGTTTACCAAATCGAACAACGCCTTTCCAAGGTGCAACTTTAAGCATGACCATTTCTTCAATTTCAAATTCTATATCTTTTCTTTTAATGTCAACGTAGCTCTTTTGTCGACTTTGGGCGGTTTTCAACCGTTGTTGAATTTGGATGATCTTCTCAGTAGTTTTTTGATTATCTCCGGACCCGTAATCTGTCTATCCCCCACTTCACTCCAATAAATTGGAGACCTGCACTTTCTACCATAAAGTGCTTCAAACGGCGCCATCTCAATGCTTGAAAGGTAGCTGTTGTTGTAGGAAAATTCTGCTAACGGTAGATGTCGATCCCAACTATTTCTAAAATCAATAACACATGCTCGTAGCATGTCTTCAAGCGTTTGTATCGTCCTTTCGCTCTGTCCATCAGTTTGTAGATGATAGGCAGCCCTCATGTCTAGACGAGTTCCTAATGCTTGCTGTAATGTCTGCCAGAATCTTGAAATAAATCTGCCATCCCTATCAGAGATAATAGAGATTGGTATTCCATGTCTGGAGACGACTTCCTTCAAATACAGTCGTGCTAACTTCTCCATCTTGTCATCTTCTCTTATTAGCAGGAAGTGTACTGATTTGGTGAGACGGTCAACTATTACCCAAATAGTAACAAAACCACTTGCAGTCCTTGGCAATTTAGTGATGAAATCCATGGTAATGTTTTTCCATTTCCATTCCGGGATTTCGGGTTGTTGAAGTAGACCTGATGGTTTCTGATGCTCAGCTTTGACCTTAGAACACGTCAAACATTCCCCTACGTATTTAGCAACATCGGCTTTCATACCTATCCACCAAAAATGTTTCTTAAGATCCTTGTACATCTTTCCCGTTCCAGGATGTATTGAGTATCTGGTTTTATGAGCTTCTCTAAGTACCATTTCTCTCATATCTCCAAATTTTGGTACCCAAATTCTTTCAGCCCTATACCGGGTTCCGTCTTCCCGAATATTAAGATGCTTCTCCGATCCTTTGGGTATTTCATCCCTTAAGTTTCCCTCTTTTAAAACTTCTTGTTGCGCCTCCTTTATTTGAGTAGAAAGGTTAGTGTGAATCATTATATTCATAGCTTTTACTCGAATAGGTTCCCTGTCCTTTCTGCTTAAAGCGTCGGCTACCACATTTGCCTTCCCCGGGTGGTAACGAATCTCAAAGTCGTAATCATTCAACAATTCAATCCATCTGCGCTGCCTCATGTTCAGTTGTTTCTGATTAAATATGTGTTGAAGACTTTTGTGGTCGGTATATATAATACTTTTGACCCCTTATAAGTAGTGCCTCCAAGTCTTTAATGCAAAAACAACCGCGCCTAATTCCAAATCATGCGTCGTATAATTCTGCTCGTGAATCTTCAATTGTCTAGACGCATAAGCAATTACCTTCGTTCATTAAATTAATACATAACCGAGACCTTGCTTTGAGGCGTCACAATATATCACAAAATCATCCTTTCCTTCAGGTAATGACAATATAGGTGTCGTAGTTAACTTTAACGCTTTTTCGTGTTCATCCTTCCATTCAACTTTCCTCCCTTTATGCGTTAATGCAGTCAAGGGTTTTGCTATTTTGGAAAAATCTTGGATGAATCTCCTGTAATAACCAGCTAGCCCTAAAAATTGGCGTATGTGTTTCGGAGTTTTTGGGGTTTCCCACTTTTCAACGGTTTCAATCTTTTTTGGATCCACCTGAATACCTTCTTTGTTCACTATATGACCGAGGAATTGAACTTCTTCCAACCAAAATGCACACTTTGAAAACTTAGCGTACAGTTTTTCTTTTCTCAGCAACTCTAGCACTTTTCTCAAATGTTCTTCGTGCTCTTGGTCATTCTTTGAGTAAATAAGTATGTCATCAATGAAAACAATGACAAACTTGTCAAGGTATGGTCCACACACTCGGTTCATGAGGTCCATGAACACAGCTGGTGCGTTAGTCAACCCAAACGGCATAACCATAAACTCGTAATGACCGTAACGCGTCCTAAAAGCAGTCTTTGGAATATCATCCTCCTTCACCCGCATTTGATGATACCCAGAACGTAAATCAATCTTCGAATAAATCGACGAACCTTGTAGTTGATCAAATAAGTCGTCGATTCTCGGTAGTGGGTAGCGGTTCTTGTTGGTAAGTTTTTTCAACTCTCGGTAGTCGATACACAACCTGAATGTACCATCTTTCTTCTTGACAAACAGAACAGGAGCTCCCCATGGTGATGTACTTGGTCGAATGAAACTACGCTCTAAAAGTTCCTTAATTGACTTTGTAATTCTTTCATTTCGCTGGGTGCGAGTCTGTATGGAGCTCGAACTATTTGTGCAGCTCCTGGTACAAGGTCTATTTAAAATTCAACGGATCGATGTGGGGGTAATCCCGGTAATTCTTTTGGAAATACATCGGGAAATTCTATTGCGACGGGAACATCACTGATGTTCTTTTCTTCGGGTTTAACTTCCTTGATGTATGCTAGAATGACGTAACAACTTTTTCTTATTAGTTTTTGCGCCTTCAAACTACTAATAAGATTTAATTTAGCGTTGTTCTTTTCTCCGTACACCATTAAAGGTTTTCTTTTTTCACACACAATGCGAATCGCATTTTGTAACAAACGACCTCTGCTCTCACCTTTTTCAACCAGTCCATACCAATTATTACATCAAAACTCCCTAACTCGACTGGTATTAAATCAATTTTAAACATTTCATCCCCCAGTTTAATTTCTCTATCCCGACATATATTATCTGCTGAAATTAATTTACCGTTTGCTAATCGAGAAAAAATTTACTATCCAAAGGCGTCAATGGGCAAATTAATTTAGCACAAAAATCTCTACTCATATAGCTTCTATCCGCACCCGAATCAAATAAAACATAAGCAGATTTATTATCAATAAGAAACGTACCCGTAACAAGCTCCGGGTCTTCCTGCGCTTTTGTCGTATTAATATTGAAAACTCTTCCGCGGCCCTGCCCATTAGTATTCCCCTTATTCGGGCAATTACTTCTAATGTGGCCCATTTTTCCACATCCATAACAAACAAAGGCGGCATTACTTGTTTCGCCACTATTTGTTCCTTTATTTCTGTTAAACTTTGGTCCGTAGAGTAGTGGCCCGAACTTTTCCATGTTTATATATATTAATTGAGATTGATATTTACATGATTAAATGTTTCCAACATGTTAAGCAATCAAACTTGTTAAGACTTGATTAATTGAAATATGTTTCATATAGACAATTGACCACCCAAGTTGACCGGCGATTCACGAACGTTAAAACTTGTAAAAATGACATGACGATATATATATGGATATACATATGGTTAACATGAGATTATGATAAGTAAGTATCTCCATAAGTATATTAACAATGAGTTATATACATATAAACAAAACTACTAACTTAAGGATTTCGAAACGAGACATATATGTAACGATTATCGTTGTAACGACATTTAAATGTATATATATCATATTAAGATATATTAATATATCATAATATCATGATAATATAATAATTTAACATCTCATTAGATATAATAAACAATAGGTTAACAACATTAATTGAGATCGTTAACTTAAAGGTTTCAAAACAACACTTACATGTAACGACTAACGATGACTTAACGACTCAGTTAAAATGTATATACATGTAGTGTATTTAGATGTATTAAAATACTTTTGGAAGACTTCAAGACATATATCAAAACACTCATACTTAACGAAAATGGTTACAGTTACTTTTCCATTCTTTTCTTTCATCAAGAATTCTAGTCGTATTCTTATCCGTATTATACACAGCTTCAAAACGTACTTACTATGAGTATATACCAATAGGAACTAGCATGGGATTCCACTCTTGATTATGTCATGTATGACTAATCAATTTTAACTTCTACCATGAGCTAGTCAACTAAATAGAACTCCTTTTAACCCCACTCACCACTCACCAATTACCACTCATCATTCACTCCATTTCACTTCCAATTCTCTTTCTAATTCTCTCTCAACACACACACACTATTATGAACGTATTTTTTCAGTATTTAATCATCATATTCATCAAAAATCACTTCAAGAATCAAGCTATAATCATCATAGGAAGAACACTTCAAGAACACTTCAAAAATCCCTTCAAGTTTACTAATTTACTTCCAAGCTTTCTAATCCATTCCAAGTAATCATCTAAGATCAAGAAACCTTTGTTATATACAGTAGGTTATCTTTCTTATTCAAGGTAATATTCATATTCAAACTTTGATTCAATTTCTATAACTATAAACTATCGTAATTCGAGTAAAAATCTTACTTGAACTTGTTTTTGTGTCATGATCCTACTTCAAGAACTTTCAAGCCATCCAAGATCCTTTGAAGCTAGATCATTTCTTGTCACTTCCAGTAGGTTTACCTACTAAACTTGAGGTAGTAATGATGTTCATACCATCATTCGATTCATATATATAAAACTATCTTATTCGAAGATTTAAACTCGTAATCACTAGAACATAGTTTAGTTAATTCTAAACTTGTTCGCAAACAAAAGTTAATCCTTCTAACTTGACTTTTAAAATTAACTACACACATGTTCTATATCTATATGATATGCTAACTTAATGATTTAAAACCTGGAAACACGAAAAACACCGTAAAACCAGATTTACGCCGTCGTAGTAACACCGCGGGCTGTTTTGGGTTAGTTAATTAAAAACTATGATAAACTTTGATTTAAAAGTTGTTATTCTGAGAAAATGATTTTTATTATGAACATGAAACTATATCCAAAAATTATGGTTAAACTCAAAGTGGAAGTATGTTTTCTAAAATGGTCATCTAGACGTAGTTCTTTCGACTGAAATGACTACCTTTACAAAAATGACTTGTAACTTATTTTTCCGACTATAAACCTATACTTTTCTGTTTAGATTCATAAAATAGAGTTCAATATGAAACCATAGCAATTTGATTCACTCAAAACGGATTTAAAATGAAGAAGTTATGGGTAAAACAAGATTGGATAATTTTTCTCATTTTAGCTACGTGAAAATTGGCAGCAAATCTATTCCAACCATAACTTAATCAACTTGTATTGTATATTATGTAATCTTGAGATACCATAGACACGTATACAATGTTTCGACCTATCATGTCGACACATCTATATATATTTCGGAACAACCATAGACACTCTATATGTGAATGTTGGAGTTAGCTATACAGGGTTGAGGTTGATTCCAAAATATATATAGTTTGAGTTGTGATCAATACTGAGATACGTATACACTGGGTCGTGGATTGATTCAAGATAATATTTATCGATTTATTTCTGTACATCTAACTGTGGACAACTAGTTGTAGGTTACTAACGAGGACAACTGACTTAATAAACTTAAAACATCAAAATATATTAAAAGTGTTGTAAATATATTTTAAACATACTTTGATATATATGTATATATTGTTATAGGTTCGTGAATCAACCAGTGGCCAAGTCTTACTTCCCGACGAAGTAAAAATCTGTGAAAGTGAGTTATAGTCCCACTTTTAAAATCTAATATTTTTGGGATGAGAATACATGCAGGTTTTATAAATGATTTACAAAATAGACACAAGTATGTGAAACTACATTCTATGGTTGAATTATCGAAATCGAATATGCCCCTTTTTATTAAGTCTGGTAATCTAAGAATTAGGGAACAGACACCCTAATTGACGCGAATCCTAAAGATAGATCTATTGGGCCTAACAAACCCCATCCAAAGTACCGGATGCTTTAGTACTTCGAAATTTATATCATATCCGAAGGGTGTCCCGGAATGATGGGGATATTCTTATATATATGCATCTTGTTAATGTCGGTTACCAGGTGTTCACCATATGAATGATTTTTTATCTCTATGTATGGGATGTGTATTGAAATATGAAATCTTGTGGTCTATTGTTACGATTTGATATATATAGGTTAAACCTATAACTCACCAACATTTTTGTTGACGTTTAAAGCATGTTTATTCTCAGGTGAATACTAAGAGCTTCCGCTGTTGCATACTAAAATAAGGACAAGATTTGGAGTCCATGATTGTATGATATTGTGTAAAAACTGCATTCAAGAAACTGATTTCGATGTAACATATTTGTATTGTAAACCATTATGTAATGGTCGTGTGTAAACATGATATTTTAGATTATCATTATTTGATAATCTACGTAAAGCTTTTTAAACCTTTATTTATGAAATAAAGGTTATGGTTTGTTTTAAAAATGAATGCAGTCTTTGAAACACGTCTCATATAGAGGTCAAAATCTCGCAACGAAATCAATTAATATGGAACGTTTTTAATCAATAAGAACGGGACATTTCAGTTGGTATCAGAGCGTTGGTCTTAGAGAACCAGAAAATTTGCATTAGTGTGTCTTATCGAGTTTGTTAGGATTCATTAGTGAGTCTGGACTTCGACCGTGTTTTCTTTAAAAATGATTGCTTAACATTTTTGTTGGAAACTATATATTTTTAACATATGAATATTATGTGATATATTAATCTCTTAACGTGTTTGATATTATGTGATAGATGTCTACCTCTAGAACAAGTCCCATTGACTCACATAATAATAATGAAGAGTCAAATGTAAATTTGAATGATTCGTGGACTGATTCACAAGTTCCCGAAGAGGAACCGAAAGAAGAGTCGGAACCGGAAGAAGAATCGGAACCGGAAGAAGAATCGGAACCGGAAGAAGAAATAGAACCGGTGGGGGAAATAATAAAACGGTTAAGTAAAAGAGAATCCTCAACCAACCGACCAAGGTTAATTATGGTCAATGGTATTTCCGCCAAGGAAGCAAAATATTGGGAGGATTACCAATTCTCCGATGAATCGGATTCCGACGAGAATTCCGATGATGTTATAGAAATTACCCCAACTGAATTTAAAAAGGCAAAAGAAAATAATAAGGGAAAGGGCATAAAAATAGAGAAATCTAATTTCAACCCCGATGAACTTTATATGTATCGTCAACCCCCGAAGTCCTTAAGTTGTAACAATGACCCGGGAACCTCTAAACCACCAGGTTTTTCTAAACCAATGTGGACAACGACGGCTCGTATTGGGGGAACATCATATATCCCTAGAAACTTGGCAAAACGAACCAAAACCGAACAAGAAGAAACGAGCGAGTCGGAATAAGATAGTTGTATTCGTGTGGTGTAATATATGTAATATAGTGTGCTTATGCTTTATGATATATGTAAAAATTGCTTGTATTAATAAGTATTTTCTTTATGAATCTAACTCTTGTCTATTTTACAGTATAAAAACACAAAATGGATAGACAACCCAATATTTTAAGAGACCTACCCGGAGACATGATTGATGAAATCTTGTCTAGAGTCGGTCAAAATTCCTCGGCACAACTATTTAAGGCGAGATCAGTTTGTAAGACATTCGAAGAACGTTCCAAGAATGCCTTGGTTTATAAAAGGCTTTCGTTCGAAAGATGGGGGATATCACATTGGGAAATCCATAAGTTACGATGTGTTTACTTTGACGCATATATTGCGGGGAACCCAAATGCTATTTTACGCAACGGGTTAAGAAATTATTTTGACTCAGTATATCCGAATATAGGACTTCGTGATTTAGAAAAAGCGGCTAACATGCAACATAAAGAAGCATGTTATGCTTACGGGTTAGTAATGTTCGCTTCTCACCAAAGTGAGAACAAGAACATCGGGCTACAACTATTAAACAAAACGTTCCCACAAGTGACGGAGTCGGTAATTGGGGTAAGAAATGAGGTTTTTAGGTTATTATGAGACTGTTGGTCATTACGTAACCCTCATCCCTTTGACGACGTTACAACACGCTGTCTTATCAACGGCCATAACGGTTATGTTCCACAAGACCAAGGATGGGAAGTAGTCCTAGTAAAACCAGAATGCATGACTTGTTTCTGGACGTATGAATTATGTGTCTTTATTGCCTTTGCTGAACGACTTGTGTACTAGCTAGAATTATCTTCACAACTATCTTGTATCAAAGTTATTGTGTGCTATATTTCATGCTTTATGTAAAATAAGCGGTATTGTAAGTTTGTAAAATATTGTATAAAAGTTTGAACGCGAAATATTATTACAATCAGTTTTTCATATAGAATTGTAGTAGTTGAATTGTATATTAGCTACTAACTATGAACTTAACGGGTAGGTTATACCCGAATTTAAACTTATAAAACGCTAATATGAAGAAAAAGCTTTTATAAACGAGTTCATATTATGCTACGAAATACTATTAACTACTCTTAATATTCTGTATGATTAACTTGTTCCATTTGACTATTTTGAAGGAAATGGCACCGACTACTCGACACACCGTGAATATGAATGAAGAGGAATTCCGTACTTTTCTAGCTTCAAACATAGCCGCAGTACAGGCTGCGCTACATACCAATAATAACCTTGGATCTGGCAGTACAGGAAATCGTGTAGGATGCACCTACAAAGAATTCACTGCCTGCAAACCTTTGGAATTTGATGGAACCGAAGGACCGATCGGATTGAAACGGTGGACCGAGAAGGTCGAATCGGTGTTTGCCATAAGTAAGTGTACTGAAGAGGACAAAGTGAAGTACTCTACGCATACCTTCACAGGTTCTGCGTTAACATGGTGGAATACCTATCTAGAGCTAGTGGGACAAGATGATGCGTACGCACTACCGTGGTCAGCATTCAAACACTTGATGAACGAGAAGTACCGTCCTAGAACCGAGGTCAATAAGCTCAAGACAGAACTTAGAGGGTTACGAACCCAAGGATTTGATATTACCACGTACGAAAGACGATTCACAGAATTGTGCCTATTGTGTCCGGGAGCATTCGAAGATGAGGAAGAGAAGATCGACGCGTTTGTGAAAGGATTACCAGAAAGAATCCAAGAAGATATAAGTTCACACGAGCCCGCCTCCATACAACAGGCATGTAGAATGGCTCACAAACTAGTGACCCAGATTGAAGAAAGAATTAAAGAACAGACTGCTGAAGAGGCCAATGTGAAGCAAGTCAAAAGAAAGTGGGAGGAAAACGGTGATAAGAATCACCAATACAACAACAACAGCAATTACAACAATAATCGCAACAATTATCCCAACAATCGCAACATCAATCGCAACTACAACAAACGGCCCAACAACAACAACAACAACAACAACAACAACAACAACAGCAACTATAACAATCATCCCAACAACAATAATAACCGCAACAACAACAACAATCAGAAGCATCTATGCCAAAGGTGTGAAAAGTATCACTCGGGGTTCTGCACCAAATTTTGCAACAAGTGTAAAAGAAATGGTCATAGCGCGGCGAAGTGTGAGGTCTACGGACCAGGGGTTAATAGAACGAAAGGAACAAATGGTGTCGGAACGAGTAATGGCGGAGCAAGTAGTGTCGGAGCAAGTTATGCCAATGTAGTTTGTTATAAATGTGGAAAATCGGGCCACATTATTAGAAATTGCCCGAACCAGGAGAACACGAATGGACAAGGCCGCGGAAGAGTTTTCAATATTAATGCGGCAGAGGCACAGGAAAACCCGGAGCTTGTTACGGGTACATTTCTTATTGACAATAAATCTGCTTACGTTTTATTTGATTCGGGTGCGGATAGAAGCTATATGAGTAGAGATTTTTGTGCTAAATTAAGTTGTCCATTGACGCCTTTGGATAGTAAATTTTTACTCGAATTAGCAAATGGTAAATTAATTTCAGCAGATAATATATGTCGGAATCGAGAAATTAAACTGGTTAGCGAAACATTTAAGATTGATTTGATACCAGTAGAGTTAGGGAGTTTTGATGTGATAATCGGTATGGACTGGTTGAAAGAAGTGAAAGCAGAGATCGTTTGTTACAAAAATGCAATTCGCATTATACGAGAAAAAGGAAAACCCTTAATGGTGTACGGAGAAAAGGGCAACACGAAGCTACATATTATTAGTAATTTGAAGGCACAAAAACTAATAAGAAAAGGTTGCTATGCTGTTCTAGCACACGTCGAGAAAGTACAAACTGAAGAAAAGAGCATCAATGATGTTCCCATTGCAAAAGAATTTCCCGATGTATTTCCGAAAGAATTACCGGGATTACCCCCACACCGATCCGTTGAATTTCAAATAGATATTGTACCAGGAGCTGCACCAATAGCTCGTGCTCCTTACAGACTCGCACCCAACGAGATGAAAGAACTGCAAAGCCAATTACAAGAATTTTTAGAGCGTGGTTTCATTCGACCAAGCACATCACCGTGGGGAGCTCCTGTTTTGTATGTCAAGAAGAAAGATGGTACATTCAGGTTGTGTATCGACTACCGAGAGTTGAACAAACTTACCATCAAGAACCGCTACCCACTACCGAGAATCGACGACTTATTTGATCAACTACAAGGCTCGTCTGTTTATTCAAAGATTGACTTACGTTCCGGGTATCATCAAATGCGAGTGAAAGAAGATGATATTCCAAAGACTGCTTTCAGAGCACGTTACGGTCATTACGAGTTTATGGTCATGCCGTTTGGTTTAACTAATGCACCAGCTGTGTTCATGGACCTTATGAACCGAGTGTGTGGACCATACCTTGACAAGTTTGTCATTGTTTTCATTGATGACATACTTATTTACTCAAAGAATGACCAAGAACATGGTGAACATTTGAGAAAGGTGTTAGAAGTATTGAGGAAGGAAGAATTGTACACTAAGTTTTCAAAGTATGCATTTTGGTTGGAAGAAGTTCAATTCCTCGGTCACATAGTGAACAAAGAAGGTATTAAGGTGGATCCGGCAAAGATAGAAACTGTTGAAAAGTGGGAAACCCCGAAAACTCCGAAACACATACGCCAGTTTTTAGGACTAGCTGGTTACTACAGAAGGTTCATCCAAGACTTTTCCAGAATAGCAAAACCCTTGACTGCATTAACGCATAAAGGGAAGAAATTTGAATGGAATGATGAACAAGAGAAAGCGTTTCAGTTATTGAAGAAAAAGCTAACTAC
Source organism: Rutidosis leptorrhynchoides (assembly GCF_046630445.1). Classification (NCBI taxonomy): domain Eukaryota; kingdom Viridiplantae; phylum Streptophyta; class Magnoliopsida; order Asterales; family Asteraceae; genus Rutidosis; species Rutidosis leptorrhynchoides. The sequence continues at coordinate 272,063,052 of NC_092339.1, read as the reverse complement.
GGCACCTATATTGTCATTGCCTGAAGGGAATGATGATTTTGTGATTTATTGTGACGCATCAAAGTAAGGTCTCGGTTGTGTATTAATGCAACGAACGAAGGTGATTGCTTATGCGTCTAGACCATTGAAGATTCACGAACAAAATTATACGACGCATGATTTGGAATTAGGCGCGGTTGTTTTTGCATTAAAGACTTGGAGGCACTACTTATATGGGGTCAAAAGTATTATATATACCGACCACAAAAGTCTTCAACACATATTTAATCAGAAACAACTGAATATGAGGCAGCGTAGGTGGATTGAATTATTGAATGATTACGACTTTGAGATTCGTTACCACCCGGGGAAGGCAAATGTGGTAGCCGATGCCTTGAGCAGGAAGGACAGAGAACCCATTCGAGTAAAATCTATGAATATAACGATTCATAATAACCTTACTACTCAAATAAAGGAGGCGCAACAAGGAGTTTTAAAAGAGGGAAATTTAAAGGATGAAATACCCAAAGGATTGGAGAAACATCTTAATATTCGGGAAGACGGAACCCGGTATAGGGCTGAAAGGATTTGGGTACCAAAATTTGGAGATATGAGAGAAATGGTACTTAGAGAAGCTCATAAAACCAGATACTCAATACATCCTGGAACGGGGAAGATGTACAAGGATCTCAGGAAATATTTTTGGTGGCCGGGTATGAAAGCTGATGTTGCTAAATACGTAGGAGAATGTTTGACGTGTTCTAAGGTCAAAGCTGAGCATCAGAAACCATCAGGTCTACTTCAACAACCCGAAATCCCAGAATGGAAATGGGAAAACATTACCATGGATTTCATCACTAAATTGCCAAGGACTGCAAGTGGTTTTGATACTATTTGGGTAATAGTTGATCGTCTCACCAAATCAGCACATTTCCTGCCAATAAGAGAAGATGACAAGATGGAGAAGTTAGCACGACTGTATTTGAAGGAAGTCGTCTCCAGACATGGAATACCAATCTCTATTATCTCTGATAGGGATGGCAGATTTATTTCAAGATTCTGGCAGACATTACAGCAAGCGTTAGGAACTCGTCTAGACATGAGTACTGCCTATCATCCACAAACTGATGGGCAGAGCGAAAGGACGATACAAACGCTTGAAGACATGCTACGAGCATGTGTTATTGATTTTGGAAACAGTTGGGATCGACAACTACCATTAGCAGAATTTTCCTACAACAACAGCTACCATTCAAGCATTGAGATGGCGCCGTTTGAAGCACTTTATGGTAGAAAGTGCAGGTCTCCGATTTGTTGGAGTGAAGTGGGGGATAGACAGATTACGGGTCCGGAGATTATACAAGAAACTACCAAGAAGATCATCCAAATTCAACAACGGTTGAAAACCGCCCAAAGTCGACAAAAGAGCTACGCTGACATTAAAAGAAAAGATATAGAATTTGAAATTGGAGAGATGGTCATGCTTAAAGTTGCACCTTGGAAAGGCGTTGTTCGATTTGGAAAACGAGGGAAATTAAATCCAAGGTATATTGGACCATTCAAGATTATTGATCGTGTCGGACCAGTAGCTTACCGACTTGAGTTACCTCAACAACTCGCGGCTGTACATAACACTTTCCATGTCTCGAATTTGAAGAAATATTTTGCTAAAGAAGATCTCACTATTCCGTTAGATGAAATCCAAATCAACGAAAAACTCCAATTCATCGAAGAACCCGTCGAAATAATGGATCGTGAGGTTAAAAGACTTAAGCAAAACAAGATACCAATTGTTAAGGTTAGATGGAATGCTCGTAGAGGACCCGAGTTCACCTGGGAGCATGAAGATCAGATGAAGAATAAATACCCGCATCTATTTCTAGAAGATTCGTCAACACCTTCAACAGCTTAAAATTTCGGGACGAAATTTATTTAACGGGTAGGTATTGTAGTGGCCCGAACTTTTCCATGTTTATATATATTAATTGAGATTGATATTTACATGATTAAATGTTTCTAACATGTTAAGCAATCAAACTTGTTAAGACTTGATTAATTGAAATATGTTTCATATAGACAATTGACCACCCAAGTTGACCGGCGATTCACGAACGTTAAAACTTGTAAAAACGACATGACGATATATATATGGATATACATATGGTTAACATGAGATTATGATAAGTAAGTATCTCCATAAGTATATTAACAATGAGTTATATACATATAAACAAGACTACTAACTTAAGGATTTCGAAACGAGACATATATGTAACGATTATCGTTGTAACGACATTTAAATGTATATATATCATATTAAGATATATTAATATATCATAATATCGTGATAATATAATAATTTAACATCTCATTAGATATAATAAACAATGGGTTAACAACATTAATTGAGATCGTTAACTTAAAGATTTCAAAACAACACTTACATGTAACGACTAACGATGACTTAACGACTCAGTTAAAATGTATATACATTTAGTGTATTTAGATGTATTAAAATGCTTTTGGAAGACTTCAAGACATATATCAAAACACTCATACTTAACGAAAATGGTTACAGTTACTTTTCCATTCTTTTCTTTCATCAAGAATTCTAGTCGTATTCTTATCCGTATTATACACAGCTTCAAAACGTACTTACTATGAGTATATACCAATAGGAACTAGCATGGGATTCCACTCTTGATTATGTCATGTATGACTAATCAATTTTAACTTCTACCATGAGCTAGTCAACTAACTAGAACTCCTTTTAACCCCACTCACCACTCACCAATTACCACTCATCATTCACTCCATTTCACTTCCAATTCTCTTTCTAATTCTCTCTCAACACACACACTATTATGAACGTATTTTTCCAGTAGTTAATCATCATCTTCATCAAAAATCACTTCAAGAATCAAGCTATAATCATCATAGGAAGAACACTTCAAGAACACTTCAAAAATCCCTTCAAGTTTACTAATTTACTTCCAAGCTTTCTAATCCATTCCAAGTAATCATCTAAGATCAAGAAACCTTTGTTATATACAGTAGGTTATCTTTCTTATTTAAGGTAATATTCATATTCAAACTTTGATTCAATTTCTATAACTATAAACTATCTTAATTCGAGTAAAAATCTTACTTGAACTTGTTTTTGTGTCATGATCCTACTTCAAGAACTTTCAAGCCATCCAAGATCCTTTAAAGCTAGATCATTTCTTGTCACTTCCAGTAGGTTTACCTACTAAACTTGAGGTAGTAATGATGTTCATAACATCATTCGATTCATATATATAAAACTATCTTATTCGAAGGTTTAAACTCGTAATCACTAGAACATAGTTTAGTTAATTCAAAACTTGTTCGCAAACAAAAGTTAATCCTTCTAACTTGACTTTTAAAATTAACTACACACATGTTCTATATCTATATGATATGCTAACTTAATGATTTAAAACCTGGAAACACGAAAAACACCGTAAAACCAGATTTACACCGTCGTAGTAACACCGCGGGCTGTTTTGGGTTAGTTAATTAAAAACTATGATAAACTTTGATTTAAAAGTTGTTATTCTGAGAAAATAATTTTTATTATTAACATGAAACTATATCCAAAAATTATGGTTAAACTCAAAGTGGAAGTACGTTTTCTAAAATGGTCATCTAGACGTCGTTCTTTCGACTGAAATGACTACCTTTACAAAAACGACTTGTAACTTATTTTTCCGACTATAAACCTATACTTTTCTGTTTAGATTCATAAAATAGAGTTCAATATGAAACCATAGCAATTTGATTCACTCAAAACGGATTTAAAATGAAGAAGTTATGGGTAAAACAAGATTGGATAATTTTTCTCATTTTAGCTATGTGAAAATTGGTAACAAATCTATTCCAACCATAACTTAATCAACTTGTATTGTATATTATGTAATCTTGAGATACCATAGACACGTATACAATGTTTCGACCTATCATGTCGACACATCTATATATATTTCGGAACAACCATAGACACTCTATATGTGAATGTTGGAGTTAGCTATACAGGGTTGAGGTTGATTCCAAAATATATATATAGTTTGAGTTGTGATCAATACTGAGATACGTATACACTGGGTCGTGGATTGATTCAAGATAATATTTATCGATTTATTTCTGTACATCTAACTGTGGACAACTAGTTGTAGGTTACTAACGAGGACAACTGACTTAATAAACTTAAAACATCAAAATATATTAAAAGTGTTGTAAATATATTTTAAACATACTTTGATATATATGTATATATTGTTATAGGTTCGTGAATCAACCATTGGCCAAGTCTTACTTCCCGACGAAGTAAAAATCTGTGAAAGTGAGTTATAGTCCCACTTTTAAAATCTAATATTTTTGGGATGAGAATACATGCAGGTTTTATAAATGATTTACAAAATAGACACAAGTACGTGAAACTACATTCTATGGTTGAATTATCGAAATCGAATATGCCCCTTTTTATTAAATCTGGTAATCTAAGAATTAGGGAACAAACACCCTAATTGACGCGAATCCGAAAGATAGATCTATTGGGCCTAACAAACCCCATCCAAAGTACCGGATGCTTTAGTACTTCGAAATTTATATCATATCCGAAGGGTGTCCCGGAATGATGGGGATATTCTTATATATATGCATCTTGTTAATGTCGGTTACCAGGTGTTCACCATATGAATGATTTTTTATCTCTATGTATGGGATGTGTATTGAAATATGAAATCTTGTGGTCTATTGTTACGATTTGATATATATAGGTTAAACCTATAACTCACCAACATTTTTGTTGACGTTTAAAGCATGTTTATTCTCAGGTGAATACTAAGAGCTTCCGCTGTTGCATACTAAAATAAGGACAAGATTTGGAGTCCATGTTTGTATGATATTGTGTAAAAACTGCATTCAAGAAACTTATTTTGTTGTAACATATTTGTATTGTAAACCATTATGTAATGGTCGTGTGTAAACAGGATATTTTAGATTATCATTATTTGATAATCTACGTAAAGCTTTTTAAACCTTTATTGATGAAATAAAGGTTATGGTTTGTTTTAAAAATGAATGCAGTCTTTGAAAAACGTCTCATATAGAGGTCAAAATCTCGCAACGAAATCAATTAATATGGAACGTTTTTAATCAATAAGAATGGGACATTTCACGTAGACCTCACACTTTTTCGCACCATGGCCAGTTCTTTTATACTTGGTGCAAAATGTCATGCAAAACCCATTCTGGTGGTACTCTTCACACCTTTGGCATTTTTGGTTTTTGTTGCCGTTGTTGTTATTGAGGTTGTTGTTGAGATTGTTATTATTGTTGGAATGGTTGTTGTAGTTGTTGTTGTTGTTGGGATGTTTGTTGTAGTTATTATTAAGATTACGGTTATTGTTGCGATTATTGTTGCGGTTGTTGGGATAGTTGTTGCGATTGTGGTTGTAATTGTTGTTGTTATTGTTCTGGTGACTCTTGTCACCGTTTTCCTCCCACTTCCTCTTGAGTTGTTTCGTGTTGGCTTCTTCGGCCACCTGCTCTTTAATTCTTCCCTCAATCTGATTTATGAGTTTATGAGCCATTCGACCTACCTTCTGTATAGAAGCGGCCTCGTGTGAACTCACATCTTCTTGAATCCTTACTGGTAACCCTTTTACAAACGCGTCGATCTTCTCTTCTTCATCTTCGAACGCTCCCGGACACAATAGCCACAACTCTGTGAATCGTCGTTCATATGTGGTAATGTCGAACCCTTGTGTTCGTAACTCTCTAAGTTCTGCCTTGAGCTTATTGACTTCGTTTCTAGGACGGTACTGCTCGTTCATCAATTGCTTGAATGCCGACCACGGTAGTGCGTAAACAGCATTTTGTCCTACCTGTTCAAGATAGGTGTTCCACCACATTAATGCAGTACCTGTGAAGGTATGCGTAGCGTACTTAACTTTGTCCTCTTCAGTACACTTACTTATGGCAAACACCGATTTGACTTTCTCGGTCCACCGTTTCAATCCAATTGGTCCTTCGATTCCATCAAATTCCAAAGGTTTGCAGGCAATGAATTCTTTGTAGGAGCATCCGACACGATTTCTTGTGGAATTAGTTCCACTGCTAGATCCAGAGTTATTGTTATATTTCATCGCAGCCTGTACTGCGGCTATGTTTGCTGCAAGGAAAACACGGAAGTCTTCCTCGCTCATGTTCAAATTCTGACGAGTCTCCGGTGCCATTTCCTTCAAAATAGTCAACATAATCGAGTTAATCATACAGAATATTAAGAGTAGTCAATAGTATTTCGTAGCATAATATGAACTCATTTATAAAAGCTTTTTCTTCATATTAGCGTTTTATAAGTTTAAATTCGGGTACTACCTATCCGTTAAGTTCATACTTAGTAGCTAATATACAATTCAACTACTACAATTCCATATAAAAAACTGATTATAATAATATATCACATATAAATATTCTTCAAACTTACAACATCGCTATATTACATATAACATGAAATATAGTACACTTTGATACATGACAGTTTTGAAGATAAATCTAGTTAATACGCATGTTGTTCAGCAAATAAAATAAAGACACGTAATTCATAAGTCCAGAAACATGTCGTGGATTCTGGTTTTACTAAGACGACTTTCCATCCTTGGTCTTGTGGAAAATAACCATTATGACCATTGGCTAGGCAGCATGTTGTAATGTCGTCAAAAGGACGAGGGTTTCGTAATATCCAACAGCCCCGTAATAATCTAAAAACCTTGTTTCTCACCCCAACTACTGAATCCGTCACTTGTGGGAAGGCTTTATTTAAAATTTGCAATCCGATGTTCTTTTTCTCACTTTGGTAAGAAGTGAACATCACTAACCCGTAAGCATAACATATTTCTTTCTGTTGCATGTTAGAAGCTCTTTCTAATTCACGAAATCCTATGGTGGAATATGTTGAGTCAAAATAGGTTCGTAACCAGTAACGTAAAATTGCATCTGGGTTTTCCGCACTAAATGCCTTAAAGAAAACTCGACGTAACTCAAAGTCTCCCCAATGTGATATACCCCATCTTTCAAAGGAAAGCCTTTTATATACTAAGGCATGCCTGGAATGTCTTTCAAACGTTTGACAAACTAATTTTGCCGTAACTAATTATGCTGATGAATTCTGCCCGACTCTAGACAAGATTTCATCAATCATATCTCCTGGTAGGTCTTCTAAAATTTTTGGTTGTCTATCCTTAACGTCCATTTTGTGTTTTTATACTGTAAAATAGACAAAGATTAGATTTGTAAAAGATAATTAACAAACAATACAAGCAATTTTGACATAGAACATAAAAGTACAAGCACACTACAATACATATAATACACAACATGATTACAACCCTCTAATCTAAATCACTGGTTTCTTCTTCTTCGGACTTGGTTCGTTTTCCTAATTTTCTAGGGATATATGATGTTCCTCTAATACGAGCCGTCATTTTCCACAATGGTTTAGAAAAACCTGGTGGTTTAGAGGTTCCCGGGTTATTGTTACAATTTAGGAAATACGGACGTTGCCGATACATATAAAGTTCATCGGGGTTGAAATCAGGTTTTTCTATTTTTATACTTTTTCCCTTATTATTTTCGTTTGCCATATTAAATTGGGTTGAGGTAATTTCTATAACATCATCGGAATCCTCATCGGGATCCGATTCATCGGAAAATTGGTAACCTTCCCAATATTTTGCTTCTTCGGCGGAACACCATTGACCATTTTTAACTTTGGTCCGTTGGTTGATGATTTTCTTTTATTTAATCGATTTACTGTAGGTATCAAAATTTCATCCTCCGGAACCTCTTCTTCTTCCGGTTCCTCCTCTTCCGGTTCCTCCTCTTCTGATTCCTCTTCTTCCAGTTCTTCTTCTTCCGGTTCCTCTTCTTCCGGTTCCCCTTCTGGAATTTGTGAATCTTCCTAAATTATATTCGACTCTTCATTATTATTAGGTGAGTCGATGGGATTTGTACTAGTGGTAGACATCTATCACACAATTTCAAACACATTAAGAGGTTAATATATCACATAATATTTACATGTTAATAATATATAGTTTCCAACAAAAGTGTTAAGCAATCGTTTTTAAAGAAAACACGGTCGAAGTCCAGACTCACTAATGTATCCTAACAAACTCGATAAGACACACTAATGCAAATTTCTGGTTCTCTAAAACCAACGCTAGGATATCAACTGAAATGTCCCGTTCATAAACGTTCCATATTAATTGATTTCGTCGCGAGGTTTTGACCTCTATATGAGACGTTTTTCAAAGACTGCATTCATTTTTAAAACAACCATAACCTTTATTTTATCGCTAAAGGTTTAAAAAGCATTACGTAGATTATCAAATAATGATAATCTAAAATATACCGCTTACACACGACCATTACATAATGGTTTACAATAAGAATATATTACATTAAAAATAAGTTTCTTGAATATAGTTTTTACATAATATCATACAAGCATGGACTCCAAATCTTGTCCTTATTTTAGTATGCAACAGCGGAAGCTCTTAATAATCACCTGAGAATAAACATGCTTTAAACGTCAACAAAAATGTTGGTGAGTTATAGGTTTAACCTATATATTTATCAATCGAAATAATAGACCACAAGATTTCATATTTCAATACATCCCATACATAGAGATAAAAATCATTCATACGGTGAACACCTGGTAACCGACATTAACAAGATGCATATAGAATATCCCCATCATTCCGGGACACCCATCGGACATGATAATTTCGAAGTACTAAAGCATTCCAAATTCCAGAATGGGGCTTGTTGGGCCCGATAGATCTATCTTTAGGATTCGCGTCAATTTGGGGGTCTGTTCCCAAATTCTTAGGCTACCAAGCTAAAAAGGGGCATATTCGGCTTCGATCATTCACCCATATAAAGTAGTTTCATTTACTTATGTCTATTTCATAAAACATTTATAAATTTGCATGTATTATCATCCCAAAATATTAGATTTTAAAAGTGAGACTATAACTCACTTTCACAGATTTTTACTTCGTCGGGAAGTAAGACTTGGCCACTGGTCGATTCACGGACCTATAACAAATATGTACATATATATCAAAGTATGTTCAAAATATATTTACAACATTTTTAATACGTTTTAATGTTTTAAGTTTATTAAGTCAGCTGTCCTCGTTATTAACCTACAACTAGTTGTCCATAGTTAGATGTACAGAAAATAAATTGATATATATTATCTTGACCCAATCCATGACCCAGTGTATACACGTCTCAGGCTAGATTACAACTCAAAGTATATATATTTTTAGAATCAACCTCAACCCTGTATAGCTAACTCCAACATTACTGCATATAGAGTGTCTATGGTTGTCCCAAATAATATATATACATGGGTCGATATGATATGTCAAAATATTTGCATACGTGTCTATGATATCCCAAGATTACATAATATATTAGAATGCATGTAATACAATATAAGTTAGCTAGGATATGATTAATATAGATTTGTTACCAATTTTCACTTAGCTACAACAAGAAAAATTATCCAATCTTGTTTTACCCATAACTTCTTCGTGTTAAATCCGTTTTCAAGTTGCTATAGTTTCATATTGAACTTAAGTTTATGAATCTATACAGGAAAAGTATAAGTTTATAGTCGGAAATACAGGTTACAAGTCGTTTTTGTAAAGGTAGTCATTTCAGTCGAAAGAACGACGTCTAGATGACCATTTTGGAAAAACATACTTCTACTTTGAGTTTAACCATGATTTTTGGATATAGTTTCATGTTCATAAGAAAAATAATTTTCAAAGAAGAACAACTTTTAAATCAAAGTTTATCATAGTTTTTAATTAACTAACCCAAAACAGCCCGTGGTGTTACTATGACGGCGTATATCCGATTTTACGGTGTTTTTCGTGTTTCTCGGTTTTGAATCATTAAGTTAGCATATCATATAGATATAGAACATGTGTTTAGTTGATTTTAAAAGTCAAGTTAGATGGATTAACTTTTGTTTGCGAACAAGTTTAGAATTAACTAAACTATGTTCTAGTGATTTCAAGTTTAAACCTTCGAATAAGGTTGTTTTATATATATGAATTGAATGATGTTATGAACATCATTACTACCTCAGGTTTTGTGGATAAACCTACTGGAAATGAGAAAAGTAGATCTAGCTTCAAAGGATCCTTGAATGGCTTGAAAGTTCTTGAAGCAGAATCATGACACGAAAACAAGTTCAGGTAAGATTTCCACTCGAAATTAGATTGTTATAGTTATAGAAATTGAATCAAAGTTTGAATATTAGTATTACCTTGTATTAGAAAGATATCTTACTGTAAATAAGAAAGATTTCTTGAGGTTGGATGATCACTTTACAAGATTGGAAGTAAGCTAGCAAACTTGGAAGTATTCTTGATTTTATGAAACTAGAACTTATAGAATTTATGAAGAACACTTAGAACTTGAAGATAGAACTTGAGAGAGATCAATTAGATGAAGAAAATTGAAGAACGAAAGTGTTTGTAGGTGTTTTTGGTCGTTGGTATATGGATTAGATATAAAGGATGTGTAATTTTGTTTACATGTAGATAAGTCATGAATGATTACTATTATTTTTGTAATTTTATGAGATATTTCATGCTAGTTGCCAAATGATGGTTCCCACATGTGTTAGGTGACTCACATGGGCTGCTAAGAGCTGATCATTGGAGTGTATATACCAATAGTAAATACATTTAGAAGCTAGGTATTGTACGAGTACGAATACGGGTGCATACGAGTAGAATTGTTGATGAAACTGAACGAGGATGTAATTGTAAGCATTTTTGTTAAGTAGAAGTACATTGTTAAGTGTCTTGAAGTTTTTCAAAAGTGTATGAATACATATTAAAACACTACATGTATATACATTTTAACTGAGTCGTTAAGTCATCGTTAGTCGTTACATGTATATGTTGTTTTGAAACCTTTAGGTTAACGATCTTGTTAAATGTTGTTAACCCATTGTTTATTATATCTAAAGAGATGTTAAATTATTACATTATCATGATATTACGATATATTAATATATCTTAGTATGATATATATACAGTTAAATGTTGTTACAACGATAATCGTTACATATATGTCTCGTTTCGAAATCATTAAGTTAGTAGTCTTGTTTTTACATATGTAGTTCATTGTTAATACACTTAATGACATGTTTACTTATCATTTATCATGATTAAACATAGTGTATCAATATCTTAATATGATTCATATGTATTTAGTAAGACGTTGTTATAATGATAATCGTTATATATATCGTTTCGATTTTCTTAATTCAATAAACTCAATTTTATGTATATAACTCATTGTTAAAATACCTAATGAGATACTTACTTATCATAATATCATGTTAACTATATATATATATAATCATATATATGTCATCATATAGTTTTTACAAGTTTTAACATTCGTGAATCACCGGTCAACTTGGGTGGTCAATTGTCTATATGAAACCTATTTCAATTAATCACGTCTTAACAAGTTTGATTGTTTAACATGTTGGAAACACTTAATCATATAAATATCAATTTCATTTAATATATATAAACATGGAAAAGTTCGGGTCACTACATCTAAGAGCAGAATGGTCGGTATAGACCACCGTTTTTGCTAGAACGAGATATGAACGAAATTTGTCAAAAGCAAAGACAATAGCAAGGAGTTCTTTTTCATAAGTTGTGTAATTTGTTTGTGCTCCTTGTAACATCTTACTAGCGTAATAAATAGGTTGAAATTGTTTTTCAATCCTTTGTCCTAAAACGGCTCCCATTGCAAAATCACTTGCATCGCACATGTGTTCAAATGGTAGATTTCAATTTGGAGTTATCATGATTGGCGCATTAGTGAGTTTTTCTTTAAGAATATTAAAAGATTTGATGCATTCATCCAAAAAGATGAATGGAGCATCCTTTTCTAGCAGTTTATTCATAGGAGTGGCAATTTTAAAAAAATCTTTTATGAAACGTCGGTAAAAACCGGCATGCCCTAGAAAACTCCTAACTCCTCTAACATTGGTGGGATGTGGAAGTTTAGCAATTACATCTACTTTAGCTCTATCCACTTCAATTCCTTCCTTTGAAATTTTATGACCAAGAACGATGCCTTCTTTAACCATGAAATGGCATTTCTCCCAATTAAGTACTAGATTTGATTGTTCGCATCTAATAAGCATTCGTTCAAGATTAACTAGACATGATTCAAAAGTATCACCAAAGATTGAAAAGTCATCCATGAAAACTTCCATGCATTCTTCTATCATGTCGTGAAAAATCGCCATCATGCACCTTTGAAAGGTTGCAGGGGCGTTGCAAAGTCCAAATGGCATGCGTTTGTAAGCAAAAGTACCATAAGGGCACATGAACGTGGTTTTCTCTTGGTCCTCAGGTGCGATTGGAATTTGAAAATATCCGGAAAAACCGTCAAGAAAACAATAGTAACTATTCCCGGCTAATCTTTCCAACATTTGATCAATGAAAGGTAGGGGAAAGTGATCTTTTCTGGTGGCGTCATTTAATTTTCTATAATCAATACAAACTTGGCATCCTGTTACAGTCCTAGTAGGAATAAGCTCATTTTTTTCATTTGTGATGACAGTCATGCCGCCCTTCTTAGGTACGCATTGAACTAGGCTTACCCATGGACTATCAGAGATTGGATAAATTAAACCTGCATCTAGCAGTTTTATAATTTCTTTCTTAACAACATCTTGCATATTAGGATTTAGTCTTCGTTGGCGTTGCACATACGTTGTATGACCTTCTTCCATAAGGATTTTATGTGTGCAATACGAAGGACTTATGCCTTTAATGTCATGAATCTTCCATGCAATAGCTGATTTATGAGCTTTTAGCACATAAATGAGTTGAGATTTTTCATTTTCTGTAAGAGAAGACGATATTATTACAGGTAATTCAGATTCACCATGTAAATAAGCATATTCCAAATGATTTGGAAGTGGCTTTAACTCTAATGTCGGTGGTTCTTCTATCGATGATTTGTATCGATATCTGTCTTCTTCTTTTAGCATTTGAATTTCTTCTGTTGTTGGTTAATATCCATTAGCCATGAGTGTAGCTAACATTTCAGCTTCATTAATTGGTTCAGTTCCTTCTCCTAAAGAACATTCTCCTGTTCCTTGTAATTCTGGAAATTCTTCTAACAATTCTGCATGTGAATCTATAGTTTGAATATAATAACATGTATCATCTGCAGATTGCGGTTGTTGCATGGCTCTATCAAAAGAAAAGGTAACACTCTCGTCCTCTATACTTACGGTCAATTTCTTACCGAACACGTCTATTATTGCTTTAGCCGTGTTTAAGAATGGTCTTCCTAATATGAGAGGAACTCGAGAATCTTCTTCCATGTCCAGAATAACAAAATCTACTGGAAATACTAAAGTACCAACTTTAACTAGCATGTTCTCCATTATCCCTCTAGGATATTTTACTGATCGATCGGCTAGTTGTATGCTTATTCGTGTTGGTTTCAATTCTCCAAGGTCTAGTTTAGCATATAGTGAATAAGGCATTAAATTTATACTAGCACCTAAGTCTGCCAATGCTTCTATTGAACTAAGACTACCCAGAAAATATGGAATTGTGAAACTTCCTGGATCAGAGAGTTTTTCTGGTATCTTATTCAACAACACTGCAGAAAAATTAGCATTCATAGTAACAGCCGAGAGTTCTTCCATTTTCTTTCTATTTGTGATTAGATCTTTCAGGAATATAGCATATTTTGGCATTCCTGAAATTACATCAATGAAAGGAAGATTGACATTTATCTGTTTAAACTATCCAAGAATTTGGATTGCTCGGCTTCAAGTCTTTCTTTTCTCATTTTACTTGGGTAAGGCAGTGGTGGTTGGTATGGTTTACCATAAGGTTTAGCCTTAACTGTGTTATCTTCATTAACCTTTTCAACTACCGGTTCTGTTTCCTTTTCTTGCTCAGATTGTGGTTCTTGTGTAGTAGGAATAGAGTCATCAGAAATTACAGGTATTTCAGGTGGTTTAAGTGTGATACCACTTCTTGTGGTAATGGCTTTAGCTATTTCATTTCGGGGGTTAGCATTAGTATCGCTAGGTAGACTCCCTGGTTTTCTTTCACCTATCAACCTTGTAGTGATCCGAACTTTTCCATGTTACTATATATTAATTGAAATTGATATTTACATGATTAAGTATTTCCAACATGTTAAGTAATCAAACTTGTTAAGACTTGATAAATTGAAATAGGTTTCATATAGACAATTGACCACCCAAGTTGACCGGTGATTCACGAAAGTTAAAACTTGTAAAAACTATATGATGACATATATATGATTATATATATAGTTAACATGATATTATGATAAGTAAGTATCTCATTAGGTATTTTAATAATGAGTTATATAGATAAAATTGAGTTTATTGAATTAAGAAACTCGAAACGATATATATAACGATTATCGTTATAACAACGTCTTACTAAATACATATGAATCATATTAAGATATTGTTACACTATGTTTAATCATAATAAATGATAAGTAAACATGTCATTAAGTGTATTAACAATGAACTACATATGTAAAAACAAGACTACTAACTTAAGGTTTTCGAAACGAGGCATATATGTAACGATTATCGTTGTAACGACATTTAATGTATATATATCATATTAAGATATATTATTACATCATGATATCATGATAATGTAATAATTTAACATCTCATTAGATATAATAAACAATGGGTTAACAACAGTTAACAAGATCGTTAACTTAAAGGTTTCAAAACAACATTTACATGTAACGACTAACGATGACTTAACAACTCAGTTAAAATGTATATACATGTAGTGTTTTAATATGTATTCATACACTTTTGAAAGACTTCAATACATTTATCAAAATACTTCTACTTAACAAAAATGCTTACAATTACATCCTCGTTCAGTTTCATCAACAATTCTACTCGTATGCACCCGTATTCGTACTCGTACAATACACAGCTTCTAAATGTATGTACTATTAGCTCTTAGCAGCCCATGTGAGTCACCTAACACATGTGAGAACCATCATTTGGCAACTACCATGAAATATCTCATAAAATTACAAAAATATTAGTAATCATTCATGACTTATTTACATGAAAACAAAATTACATATCCTTTATATCTAATCCATATACCAACGACTAAAAACACCTACAAACACTTTCATTCTTCAATTTTATTCATCTAATTGATCTCTCTCAAGTTCCATCTTCAAGTTCTAAGTGTTCTTCATAAATTCTACAAGTTCTAGTTTCATAAAATCGGGAATTCTTTCAAGTTTACTAGCTCACTTCCAATCTTGTAAAGTGATCATCCAACCTCAAGAAATCCTTTTTATTTACAGTAAGATATCATTCTAAATCAAGTTAATACTCATATACAAACTTTGATTCAATTCCTATAACTATAACTATCTTAATTCGAGTGATAATCTTACTTGAACTTATTTTCGTGTCATGATTCTGCTTCAAGAACTTTCAAGCCATCCAAGATCCTTTGAAGCTAGATCATTTCTTGTCATTTCCAGTAGTTTTACCTACTAAACTTAGGGTAGTAATGATATTCATAACATCATTCGATTCATATATATAAAACTACCTTATTCGAAGGTTTAAACTTGAAATCACTAGAACATAGTTTAGTTAATTCTAAACTTGTTCGCAAACAAAAGTTAATCCTTCTAACTTGACTTTTAAAATCAACTAAACACATGTTCTATATCTATATGATATGCTAACTTAATGATTTAAAACCGGGAAACACGAAAAACACCGTAAAATCGGATATACGCCGTCATAGTAACACCGCGGGCTGTTTTGGGTTAGTTAATTAAAAACTATGATAAACTTTGATTTAAAAGTTGTTCTTCTGGGAAAATGATTTTTCTTATGAACATGAAACTATATCCAAAAATCATGGTTAAACTCAAAGTAGAAGTATGATTTTCCAAAATGGTCATCTAGACGTCGTTCTTTCGACTGAAATGACTACCTTTACAAAAATGACTTGTAACCTGTATTTCCGACTATAAACTTATACTTTTTCTGTATAGATTCATAAACTTAAGTTCAATATGAAACTATAGCAACTTGAAAACGGATTTAAAACGAAGAAGTTATGGGTAAAACAAGATTGGATAATTTTTCTTGTTGTAGCTAAGTGAAAATTGGTAACAAATCTATATTAATCATATCCTAGATAACTTATATTGTATTACATGTATTCTAATATATTATGTAATCTTGGGATACCATAGACACATATGCAAATGTTTTGACATATCATATCGACCCATGTATATATATTATTTAGAACAACCATAGACACTCTATATGCAGTAATGTTGGAGTTAGCTATACAGGGTTGAGGTTGATTCCAAAAATATATATACTTTGAGTTGTGATCTAGCCTGAGACGTGTATTGATAATGCTAAAAACGAACATATATTTCATAGCATTATTCCTCAAGAAAGACAAGCTTTTAGTTGCAATTGTTCTATTTACAAGTGATATTCGTTTAAATAATAAAAGGTGAAGACAAAAGACAGATTCGACGATTTGAAGACGCAAACGACCAGAAAGCTCAAAAGAACAAAAGACAATCAAAAAGGTTCCAATTATTGATAAGAAACGTCTCAAAATCACAAGAGTACAAGATTCAAAACGCAAAGTACAAGATATTAAATTGTACGCGAGGACGTTCGAAAATCCGGAACCGGGACCAGAGTCAATTCTTAACGCTCGACGCAACGGACTAAAAATTACAAGTTAACTATATATATAAATATAATATAATATATAATTAATTATATTAATTATATATATATTATATATATATAATAAAAACCGTCGGCAGCCAGAAACTCCAAGGGTGTGAAATGAAAATACCTCTCCGCGACTCGCGGAGTTTAAAGGGTTTTTTGCCGCGAGTCGCGGAGCCCCAAAAATCATTCCTGGCTATAAATCAACCCGAATTCTGATCAAAATCATATCATTTTTTTCTTCTCATTCATACGAAGTAATATATATTTATAATTTATATTTTAATTTTAATTATAATTCTAATAATAAGGGTATGTTAGCGAATGTTGTAAGGGTGTAAGTCGAAATTCTGTCCGTGTAACGCTACGCTATTTTTAATCATTGTAAGTTATGTTCAACCTTTTTATATTAATGTCTCGTAGCTAAGTTATTATTATGCTTGTTTAAAACGAAGTAATCATGATGTTGGGCTAATTACTAAAATTGGGTAATTGGGCTTTGTACCATAATTGGGGTTTGGATAAAAGAACGACACTTGTGGAAACTAGGCTATGGGCTATTAATGGGCTTTATATTTGTTTAACTAAATGAAAGTTTGTTAATGTTAATATAAAGATTTACAATTGGGCGTCCCTATAAATTACCATATACACTCGATCGGACACGATGGGCGGGGTATTTATATGTACGAATAATCGTTCATTTAACCGGACACGGGAATGGATTAATAGCCACTAGAATAATTAAAACAGGGGTGAAATTACATTCAAGGGTAATTGGTGTAATTGTTAACAAAGTAGTAAAACCTTGGTTTACACGCAGTCGATAACCTGGTGTATTCATTAAACAAAGTATTAAAACCTTGTTACAATTCGAATCCCCAATTAGTTGGAATATTTATCTTCGGGTATAATAATAATTTGACAAGGACACTTGCAATTTATATTTATGACTGATGGACTGTTATGGACAAAAACCAGACGGACATATTGAATAATCCAGGACAAAGGATAATTAACCCATGGGCATAAAACTAAAATCAACACGTCAAACATCATGATTACGGAAGTTTAAATAAGCATAATTCTTTTATATCATATTTTATTTCCTTTATTTTATATTTAATTGCACTTCTAATTATCGCACTTTTATTTATTGTTATTTCATTTTATCACACTTTTAATTATCGTACTTTTTAATTATCGCAATTTAATTTTTATCGCATTTTTATTCGCAATTTCATTATCGTTATTTACTTTACGCTTTAATTTAAAGTCTTGTATTTATTTTATATTTTACATTAGGTTTTAACTGCGACTAAAGTTTTAAAATCGACAAACCGGTCATTAAACGGTAAAAACCCCTCTTTATAATAATAATATTACATATATATATATTTGTATTTTTATAAAAGTAAACTAATATAGCGTTGAGCTTTGCTTAAAGATCTCCCTGTGGAACGAACCGGACTTACTAAAAACTACACTACTGTACGATTAGGTACACTGCCTATAAGTGTTGTAGCAAGGTTTAAGTATATCCATTCTATAAATAAATAAATATCTTGTGTAAAATTGTATCGTATTTAATAGTATTTTCTGCTAAAATTTAATAACTATTTTATATACACCTCGCGAAACATCAAGTATTTTTGGCGCCGCTGCCGGGGAACTATCTTAAAAGCCGGAAGCGCAACGCTAATATAAAAAAAAAAAAAAAAAAAAGATTTTTATTTACTTTTATTAAAAGTCGTTTTTGTAAAAATTACGTTTTAATCATTCAAAAATATAAAAAGAAAAACAAAAATATAAGTATTTTTAGGATTTTGTTAAATATTTAAGTTTTATAAGTTTCTTTATCTTTATTTTAATTTATAAAAATATAAATTTTATTAAAAATCGTTTATTTAAATTAAAAACAGAAAACAGAAAAATAAATAAAAATAAAAAAAGAAAAACGCGTAAAAAGTACTACCTGTCAACAGAATTCCTGAACCCCGCGACTTGCGGGGTTTTACTCTTTATTTGCCGCGACTCGCGGAGGGTTTCTGACACACGGACAAAACCCTAATCACGGGTTTTAATTTATTATTATTATTATTAATTACTTAATTATTATTATTATTATTAATTTTAGTTTTATTTTTACTTTTTACTTTATATTTATGTATTTTGTTTAATTAGTTTTATTAAAATTGAAAAATTAGTAGTTTTATTAAATAAATAATATAAAAATAATATTTTTTATAAAAATTGTACTTTTTACAACTTTTTGTATATTTTTATATTTTGTACCTTTTTAATCGTTGTAGCGTAACTTTTGTATTTTTAGCTCATAATTAATTTTAAACTTAGTTTTTGCTATAGTTATTTTTACTCCTAGATTTTTAGGCTTTGCCGTAGAATTCCTTAAGTGCTTTTTCTTTAGACTAAGATTTAGGTGCTTTAGAATTTTGCGACGCCCTTTTGAAGTTTTAGTTTCTTTTTAAGTTATTTCCATTTGGGATTTAGTTTTTCCTTGTAAGCTTTAATATTTTTAGACCTTTTACTATGTATCAATTATCATTCCAAATAGTAATATCAATTTGCGATTATAATTTTAAGTTAGTTGTAGTAATAAGGTTAAATTAGTTAAGTATTTTTAAGTTTTGATAAGTTTCTTTTATTTCCGTCACCTTTTATTTTTCAACCATTTTTTCTTTTTCGACATTTTTCGACGCGCAATCTTTTTCTCTCTTATTTCTCGCTATTCTAGTTTTTAGGACTTAGAATTTTATTCTACTTCTTATCTAAATTTCTTAAAATTACGAAAATTTATTTTGAGTGGTTAAATTGATAGACATCAAAATTTTCTGGTTCGTAGTAATAGTTGGATTTGTACGTGGACCGGGTTATTGGAGCCAAACAGTCCTCAATTATATTGAGACCAAACGAATCCTGCCCCTCTGCTGCATCTTTTGGCTATTCGAAACGTGGGCAAAATCAGAAAAGTCTATTGATTGGATAACTTATTATAATTTTTCTTTCCTTTTTAAAACTAATAAGATATTCAGTGAATGCACCGAGCAAGACGTTCATCACCTTTTATACGTTCACCACCTGTAACTCGATCAAGACATCGTTTAACAAATATAACCGCCGTTGATTTTTCTTTAGAATCGTCATCCAGTCAACCAAGTACTTCAGTTCAAATTTCCGATAATCCAGTTTTTGAAACAAACCTCACAATTGAGAATCCAGAAAATATTCAGGAACGGTTCGTAGATCCTGAACCATTAAACTTTCCTCCGGAACCACCAATCATTCAAACAGAGATTGTTGAGGAACGAACTATTAAATCAGAATCATCTAGTGATACCGAGTCAACAAATTCAATTATGGAGAATCTGGAACCTTTAAGTATGGAAGACCGAATGAGAGCTAAACGCACTGGCCAAGGTCACGCAATTACTCATCCAGACATTAATGCGCCAGATTATGAAATCAAAGGACAAATTCTACACATGGTGACTAATCAGTGCCAATTTAGTGGTGCGCCGAAGGAAGATCCAAATGAACATCTACGTACCTTTAATAGGATCTGCACACTATTTAAAATACGAGAAGTGGAGGATGAACAGATATATCTCATGTTATTTCCCTGGACTTTAAAGGGAGAAGCCAAAGATTGGTTGGAATCGTTACCTGAAGGGGCGATCGATACATGGGACGTTTTAATTGATAAATTTCTTAAACAATTCTTTCCTGCATCAAAAGCCGTAAGACTTCAAGCAGAAATTGTTACGTTCACACAGAAGCCAAATGAAACTCTATATGAGGCGTGGACAAGATATGGGAAGTTATTAAGAGGATGTCCGCAACATGGTTTAGACACCTGTCAAATAGTACAAATATTCTACCGAGGATGCAACATCACTACAAGGAAAGATATAGATATAGCAGCTGGTGGTTCTATTATGAAGAAAACCGAAACTGATGCTTACAAAATTATTGATAATACTGCTTCCCACTCACATGAGTGGCACCAAGAAAAAGATATCATTAGATCATCTAAAGCAGCTAGAGCCGATTCTAGCCATGACTTAGATTCCATTTCCGCAAAGATAGATGCTGTGGAGAGACGAATGGAAAAGATGACTAAAGATATTCATGCTATACGAATTAGTTGTGAGCAGTGTGGAGGACCACATTTGACAAAAGATTGTCTCAGTATTGAATTAACAATGGAACAAAGAGAGAATATTTCATACATAAACCAAAGGCCAGGAAATAATTATCAGAATAATTATCAACCGCCAAGACCGATTTACAATCAAAACCAGAATTATAACCGAAATATTCCATACAACAACCAACAAGGTCCTAGCAATCAACAATTATCCAATAATACTTATAATCAGCAAAGACCGAATTTTCAAAACAAACCACCACAACAAACCGATGATAAAAAGCCGAATTTAGAAGATATGATGACGAAGCTAGTTGAAACTCAAACGCAGTTTTTCACATCTCAAAAACAAACCAATGAACAAAATGCTCAAGCATTTAGAAATCAACAAGCTTCTATTCAAAATCTAGAACAAGAAGTAAGTAACCTAGCAAGGTTAATAGGTGAAAGAAAACCGGGAAGTCTACCTAGCGATACAAATGCTAACCCCCGGAATGAAACAGCTAAAGCTATTACCACAAGAAGTGGTACAACACTTAAACCACCTGAAATACCTGTAACTTCTGATGAAACTATTCATAATTCACAAGAACCACAACCTGATCAAGATAAGGAAAAGGAACCGGTAGTTGAGAAGGTTAATGAAGATAACACAGTTAAGGATAAACCTTATGTTAAACCATACCAACCACCACTTCCTTACCCGAGTAAAATGAAGAAGGAAAAACTTGAAGCCGAGCAATCCAAATTCTTGGATATGTTTAAACAGATAAATGTAAATCTTCCTTTCATTGATGTGATTTCAGGAATGCCAAGGTATGCTAAATTCTTGAAAGATCTAATCACGAATAGAAAGAAAATGGAAGAACTCTCGGCTGTTACTATGAATGCTAATTGTTCAGCAGTGCTGTTGAATAAGATACCAGAAAAACTATCTGATCCAGGAAGTTTCACAATTCCATGTTTTCTGGGTAGCCTTAGTTCAATAGAAGCATTGGCAGATTTAGGTGCTAGTATAAATCTAATGCCGTATTCACTATACGCTAAACTAGACCTTGGAGAATTGAAACCAACCAGAATAAGCATACAACTAGCCGACCGATCAATAAAATATCCTAGAGGGATAATGGAGAACATGCTAGTTAAAGTTGGTACTTTAGTATTTCCAGTAGATTTTGTTGTTTTGGACATGGAAGAAGATTCTCAAGTTCCTCTCATATTAGGAAGACCATTCTTAAACACGGCTAAAGCAATGATAGACGTGTTCGGTAAGAAACTGACCCTAAGTATAGAGGATGAGAGTGTTACCTTTTCAGTTGATAGAGCAATGCAACAACCACAATCTGCAGATGATACATGTTATTATATTCAAACTATAGATGCACATGCGGAATTATTAAAAGAATTTCCAGAATTACAAGGAACAGGAGAATGTTCTTTAGGAGAAGGTAATGAACCAATTGATGAAGCCGAAATGTTAGCTACACTTATAGCTAATGGATATGAACCAACAACAGAAGAAATTCAAATGCTAAAAGAAGAAGACAGATATCGATATAAATCATCGATAGAAGAACCTCCGAAATTAGAGTTAAAGCCACTTCCAAACCATTTGGAATACGCTTATTTACATGGTGAATCTGAATTACCTGTAATAATATCGTCTTCTCTTACTAAAAATGAGAAATCACAACTCATTTCTGTGTTGAAAGCTCATAAACCAGCCATTGCATGGAAGATTCATGATATTAAAGGAATAAGTCCTTCGTATTGCACACATAAAATCCTTATGGAAGAAGGTCATAAAACGTATGTGCAACGCCAACGAAGACTAAATCCTAATATGCAAGATGTAGTTAAGAAAGAGATTATTAAACTGCTAGATGCAGGTTTGATATATCCAATTTCTGATAGTCCATGGGTAAGCCCAGTTCAATGCGTGCCTAAGAAGGGTGGTATGACTGTCATTACAAATGAGAAAAATGAGCTTATTCCTACTAGGACTGTAACAGGATGGCGTGTATGTATTGATTATAGAAAATTAAATGACGCCACCAGAAAAGATCACTTTCCCTTACCTTTCATAGATCAAATGTTGGAAAGATTAGCCGGAAATAGTTACTATTGTTTTCTAGATGGATTTTCCGGATATTTTCAAATTCCAATAGCACCCGAAGATCAAGAGAAAACCACATTCACGTGCCCTTATGGTACTTTTGCTTACAAACGCATGCCATTTGGACTTTGCAACGCCCCTGCAACCTTTCAAAGGTGTATGATGGCGATTTTTCATGACATGATAGAAGAATGCATGGAAGTATTCATGGATGACTTTTCAGTCTTCGGTGATACATTTAAATCATGTCTAGTTAATCTGGAACGAATGCTAATTAGATGCGAAAAATCAAATCTAGTACTTAATTGGGAGAAATGCCATTTTATGGTTAAAGAAGGCATCGTTCTTGGACATAAAATTTCAAAAGAAGGAATTGAAGTGGATAGAGCTAAAGTAGATGTAATTGCTAAACTTCCACATCCCACCAATGTTAGAGGAGTTAGGAGTTTTCTAGGGCATGCCGGTTTTTACCGACGTTTCATAAAAGATTTTTCTAAAATTGCCACTCCTATGAATAAACTCCTAGAAAAGGATGCGCCATTCATCTTTTCAGATGAATGTATCAAATCTTTTAATATTCTTAAAGAAAAACTCACTAATGCACCGATCATGATAACACCAAATTGGAATCTACCATTTGAACTAATGTGCGATGCAAGTGATTTTGCAATGGGAGCCGTTTTAGGACAAAGGATTGAAAAACGATTTCAACCTATATATTATGCTAGTAAGACATTACAAGGAGCACAAACGAACTATACAACTACTGAAAAAGAACTCCTTGCTATTGTCTTTGCTTTTGACAAATTTCGATCATATCTCGTTCTAGCAAAAACGGTGGTCTATACCGACCATTCTGCTCTTAGATACCTATTTTCAAAACAAGATGCTAAACCAAGATTAATCCGTTGGATCTTACTCTTACAAGAGTTTGATATTGAAATCCGAGATAAAAAAGGAGCAGAAAATCTCGCCGCTGATCATCTTTCTCGTCTTGAAAATCCCGAATTAGAAGTTCTGAATGAATCGGCCATACAAGACAACTTTCCTGATAAATATCTATTGAAGATAGATTATAAAGAAATCCCATGGTTTGCAGACTATGCAAACTACTTAGTTTGTGGATTCCTTGAAAAAGGATTATCGTACCAAAGACGAAAGAAATTCTTCAGTGATATAAAACACTATTTCTGGGAAGATCCACATCTGTTTAAAAGTTGTCCCGATGGAATAATACGCCGATGTGTATTTGGAGATGAAGCTAGTAAAATTTTAAACCATTGTCACACAGGACCAACAGGAGGGCATTATGGGCCTCAACTAACAGCAAGAAAAGTTTATGAAGCTGGATTCTATTGGCCTACAATTTACAAAGACGCACACCTTCTTTGCAAATCCTGTGATGCATGTCAAAGGGCCGGAAAAATAAGTCAACGTGATGAAATGCCACAAAATGTCATCCAAGTATGTGAAGTATTTGACATTTGGGGTATTGACTTTATGGGTCCATTTCCAAAATCTCATAATAATCTATATATA
This sequence comes from Rutidosis leptorrhynchoides, assembly GCF_046630445.1. Classification (NCBI taxonomy): domain Eukaryota; kingdom Viridiplantae; phylum Streptophyta; class Magnoliopsida; order Asterales; family Asteraceae; genus Rutidosis; species Rutidosis leptorrhynchoides. The sequence continues at coordinate 272,038,335 of NC_092339.1, read as the reverse complement.
CTCGTAGCCATTGATTATGTATCTAAATGGGCGGAAGCACAAGCTCTCCCAACTAACGATGCACGAGTTGTAGTCAACTTTTTAAAACGTCTTTTTGCAAGGTTTGGAACACCGAAAGCTTTAATAAGTGATCGGGGTACTCATTTTTGTAATAATCAACTTGAGAAAGTTCTTAAAAGATATGGAGTAACTCATAAAATCTCCACCGCATATCATCCACAAACAAGTGGACAAGTTGAAAATACAAACCGAGCTTTAAAACGTATTCTTGAAAAAACCGTAGGATCAAATCCAAAGGAATGGTCCATTAAATTGGAGGATGCACTCTGGGCTTTTAGAACAGCCTACAAAACTCCAATTGGAACCACACCTTTTAGACTTGTGTATGGAAAAGCATGTCATCTTCCAGTAGAAATTGAACACAAAGCATTTTGGGCTTTGAAGACATGTAATCTTGATTTACATGAAGCCGGACGTCTACGATTAAGTCAACTAAACGAATTAGAAGAATTAAGACATGAAGCATACGAAAATTCGTTAATCTATAAAGAAAGAACGAAGAAATGGCATGATAAAAGAATTAGAAGTTCAAAAGAATTTAAAGAAGGAGACAGAGTTCTTCTTTTCAATTCACGATTCAAGCTATTTCCTGGAAAATTGAAGTCAAGATGGTCTGGACCATTCATAGTCAAAAGAGTTTTCCCATACGGAACGATAGAATTAATAAATTCAAATGGGATTGAATTTAAAGTTAATGGTCACAGAGTTAAACATTATATACATGGTCCGATGGAAGTCGACAACGAAGTTAATCACAATTTCGACACCACAGCTAACTAAGTGTGGGGAGAATCAAGTCTTTAAAAGAATAATATGAATTTCTGTTAGAGTTAGATTGTCTGTTTTCGTGTAGTTCTCGAAAATGGAACACGTATGGTCTTTCCCTAGCAGACCCTAAAGAACTAGTCTTCTCCCCCCATTCTGAATTTTTATTTTTTTTAGGTTTTTACGAAATGAAGACTGCCTGTGAACTAAACCATGGTCTAATGCTACATGCTTTGATCACTAAAAGAAATAATGACATACTACCGAGTGAATTAGTATCAGTAATCAGAGAAAGAATGGACGGAGTTAGAAAAGGATCCAGATGCGAAGATAATAAGTTACAATTTGGTAAAGGAAAATCAAAATCCGCAGCGAAAAGAAGAGCACGACACCTAGAAAGATGTCACAAATGCGGAAAATGGTCACATGGAGGTAAATGTTCAAATAATCAAACCTATTCAAATACCGAATTTGTTACTTTATGCAGAGACGGACCGTTCATATGTTTAGAAGAAAAGACAATGAATGCTCGAGGTTACGCCTATGCAGCCATGGAAAACCAATTAAACCGACTATCTTATGAATATAATAGATCATATAACTAAGAAATCTATTTCACAGGTATGTCTGTACAGTTTTTATTTTTATTTTATTTTTATTTTTAACCTTTTGATAATAAACGCTAATTTGTTCGCTAAAAAGTATTAAATTGGTATTGAATAAAATTAGGTTTTGCGACCGAAATTATTGATATCATTCAAAAATTTATTACATCACTGCGAAATTTAACGTTTATTCTTAAGGTATAAATATCTTTAATCAATCAACCCAAAATATTTCAAAAATTCGTCATGAGTTAAATTAGGTCTTGGAACCGAAATTACTTTACCGAAAAGAGGGGCGCATATTTTTGATAATATTTGATTGATTAAAGTGGGATAAAAAGACAAAAAGATTTTCAATTTTATTTTTACCATGTTTTTAAAAAAAAAAAATTAATATTTAAATCTTAAATTAATATTGTAAACTTTGTAAAAACAATATTTTTAAAATTGTAAATATTTGAAAAATTAATATGAGTTTGGTGTGAATTTATAATATGAATTTTTAATTTTTAAAATATGAAATTTTAATTTTATGCATTTCAAATTTTGAGTTTGGTGTGAATTTTTAATTTTAATTTTGAATTTTATATTTAAGTTGTGTGAATTTAAAAAAAAAATTTACTTTATCTCATTAAGTTAAGAATATGATTTTTAAAATTCGTCGTAAGTTGAAGACTAGGTCTTTGAACCGAAATTGCTTTACCCAAGGGAGGGACGAGAACTTTTATTATCATTATTTTTAATCTTATTGATTTAAAGTATGCCAAAAACATTAAAAAACCCAAAAATCTTAGCTTTTAAAACAATCGCTACAAAAAGACAAATTTTAAAATTTTGTCGAGGGACGGACTAGGACATCGATCCGAAACAACCTCGTCCTAAATAACAAGGGAAACAAAATTTTAAAATTAATTTCTTAATTGTTTTATAAGTTAAAGATTATATAAAAAAAAAAAAAAAAAAAAAAAAAAAAAAAAAAAAACTCCGCGACTCGCGGAGTTTGCAGTGCAAACCTCCGCGACGCGGAGGGACAAAATTACAGAAAAAAAATATAACCAGCTGCACGAACAGAATAACACACACACACATACTGCACTTCGAAAAAACCCGAAAAAACCCACAAAAATCATCCCAAAAACTCAATTTTTCACCGTTAATCTTCAAATTTTTCACTACAATCATGTTGAGAAGGATGATATCTAGGAACTACTCAAGAAAACAGGTACAATTACACCCCAAATCACCTTTAAATCCGAATTTTAGTGTGTTCTTGAGCATATTTTCATAATTTGAATTTTGTTAATTTTTAGTGTAATTAGTGTTAAATTGTTAGTATATTATGCATGTATAACCTAGATTGATGCTTGTTAACATGATTTGAAGCCAAAAACTTCAAAATCTTTAGAATCTAGGGTTTGTGTTCTTGAGCAAATTTGGGGCTTTTTGATATAAACAGGTTATGGCCGATTTTTGTCATGAATTGTTGCTAAATTGAGTAGTGTAACATGTCTAGGTAGTTAAATGATCCAAACTTTGAGCCTAAACATGATTTTGAGAATTAAAGTGGACTTTTTCAAGTCCAAAATTCATGAACTTGATTTTTGAAAGATAATGCCATTTGAGACTTGTTTATTTGCTAGTAATGATTATTTTGACATGTTATTTGAGTTGAATGCTTATGAACTTGGCGAAAATTTTCGTATATGCTTATTTGAAAAAGTGTAGATTTGATAAAAATGTGAAAATAAGCTTAAGTTTGATATAAATTGATAATGTCATTGTAATTATTTTGATTGATGATTTTGCTGACACTAATGCATATTTGGATGCACAAAATTTGTGTTTGATGTGTTTTGCAGACTGAAAGGGGTGAATCTTCATCCCAAGCCCGCCATGCTCCTGCTGAGAACTTGGAACAACAGGAGGTAGATAACTACTACAAGCAGGATGTACCTCATCCAGTCATGACCTTTTCAGATATGCACTTGGAACAGTTACACCCGAACCTGCGATTTGACAGACTTTGGATAGATTATCCAAAATATCAACGGGGTTTGCATACTCTTCACTCTAAGGTTGTTGAGGTACCAAGGGTCATAGAATGGGGACCCTTGGAAGCTGTAGAATTGGCCGGGCCAATTAGGGAATTACTGGTACAGAGGTATGGTAATTCTTATTTTAATGACTGGATATGTTTATTCACCATACGCAGACCTGTATATAAAGTATGGTGTGAAGAGTTGTTATGTAGTATAGAGTTGAATGATCGGGTAGCTAGTTTAACCGATCGTTCTTTTATTAGATTTTTGTTAGGCGGTTCGATGCGCCACATGTCTTTACTGGACATGGCTCAGGCTTTACGTATATATACGCCTGAGGAATTAGCGTCTGCCGATTGTAGAGGATTGATACTAAACGGTAGGAAAATAGATGAGAATTTTGATACACACGGTGTGTGGAGTCAAATGACAAGCCACCACCGTTTTAAAGGGGGAAACTACTCTTATTTGGATATAGATAGAGCCGAATTAAGAGTAATACATAGATTTTTAGCTAATTCGATTACACAAAGGGGTAAAAACAAAGAAAAGGTAAATGAACAAGATTTGTTTTACCATATGTGTATTCGAGACCCACACAGCGCTGTAAGTATACCATATTGTGTGGGTTATTATTTATCAGCTATGGTTCGAGGGATGCGTCCACATAGCATAATAGGAGGTGGTATTTTTATTACTTTGATTGGTGAATATCTCGGTGTGGATATAAGTCGGGGGGGATTATTAGTAGAAGAGCCGGAACCCCGCGACACTATAGGATTAAATGTATACCATGGTGCGAAAGTGTTAAAGCGGCGAAATAACGCCGCAGTACGATACAATGGTAGACATCCACAGGTAGAGAGAAACCAGGAACAAGGTAATGTAGGAGGGGGGAACCAGATGCAAGAAATGCAAAGGTTTATAGCTTCTCAGGAATACGAAAATGCTAGACAGAGAGCATTTGAAGATTGGCAAGTTCATCAGAACCAGATCATAGCACATTGCCAACACATAGGTAGAAACTATATTCCTACACCGAAACCCGTCTTCCCTCCTTGGTCGATAGAGATGCAGCCACCATATCCTACGTATGACCCTGCCGAGGCATTCTATAGCACTTATGGTTATGCGTGGAACCCCTATTGGTACCAATATCATCCTTAGTTTACTTATTTTGTTTTATTATTTTGTAATTTGTAATTATTGATATATTTAATATTTTTGTTAATATTGTAATCATTTTTATAATTATCTAACTTTTATTCTTAGATTTTAATAATTTTTGAATGTGGGGTAATAAACCAAACTTCAAAAATATGTATATATGTTTGCAGTTTATCTTATGTACACAACAGGGTAAAACAACGCATTTTCAAAGACTGGCATTAAGTTCAGCAAAAGCAACTAATTTTGACGACAATGATGCAAAATATATGTGAAATAACAACAAGACGGAATGAACAAATGACGTGCACCATTTATCATTCAGCAAACAAACGCCAATATATTCGGAAACTTTGGTAAAAATTTAATCATTTTCACACAAATCACCCTCAATAATTTAAATTGTTACTGATTTCTTGCAAATGAGGGCATTGCAAGATCTTAAGTGTGGGAAGGGGTTAAATTCTTTCGGATTTTAAAATTTTTTATATTAAACACTTGGTTACCATTAAAAATACTAGTAAAGCAGTAGTTGTATTAGAATCTAGTGCTCTCTGATAAAAAAGAACAGCCCTAGTCTTATATACTGACTACCCAATTCTAGTAAAATTTTTCAAAATTTTCAATTAAATGAATTCAAATCATGTTTATACATATTTATGAACGATAAAACTAGGTTTTAAACACCGAAATTATTGTTACCTCGGAAAGGACATAAATTGAGAAACAAACTAAAATGTTAAAATTCATTTAAAATGGAATAGAGGACGATAAAAAGAAAAATAAAAAGCCAAGTGTGGGAAAATTTACCAAGTTATTTTAAACATATGTCACATATATTTGTAACAAATAACTGAAAATACTTTTGCTTTGGACTAAACTAAACTGTTTTACCCGATGAAAGAAAAGAAGAGATGGATCTACACGATGAATCAATTCCATCATTAAAAGGAAGTAAAGTCTTCCGAAAAAGACACGCGCTTCTTGATTTAGGTCATGAAGTTGTCGTTCAGACCAGCTGTAGGTTGACGAAAAATCTAGAAAAGTCATCACTAAAATCAGCAGGAAATCCACGGACCTCAGCATTAAACAGGGTCGCCAAGTGGTCAGATTTATCCTAACCATGAGAAGGATTTATCTCGTACAATGGGGAGGCACCGTGCAAATTAGCTGGATAAGACTAATGAATCAGATCCCCAGAAAGGATAATCTCCTTAAAGATTAAAAATCAGCTTTTAAGACTGATATTACTCAATCCTAGAGATTGACCTTAAAGATTGAGAATTCAAACTCATGGAATTCAATGATATCTAAACTCGAGCTTGAACGAGAAAATATTTTGATAAAAATTATAAACCGATTTGTTTTCTGAAAACCCTATTTTCAATGCGTTCATTACCATTGAACGTAAAATCCTAGGAATTCACCTGGAATTCATTAGGTCACCTGAACTAAATCGGGTGTCAACCGTAAGAACGGTGGTTGCATAGCATGGTCAAAGACAGGACCTTGTGCCAAACCGACAAATTATAAGGGTGAGCTTTACTATTGCTCCTACCAAGGATAGTAATTGCGTCCGACACGTTATAGACCACAATCAAAAGCATGTCACGGGACATTGCCTTAACAGTTGCTTGTTCAACGCTTTCCTTTACAACCGGACGGTAGTTTGCCGAAAGGTAATATACGGAACAAGTAAACTGGACGTGTTGCTTTCCAAATACAAGGTTAGCAAGTGGGTGACACAAAACCGCAAGTTTTGAGCTAAAATTTTCAAATCTGAAACCCACCAAACCCACAAAAATATTTTGCAAACACCGGTAAAGGGTTATTCTGGAAAACTTATCTAGGGTAAAAACTAGATTTCAAAAGATCAAATGTTTTCATAAAGATCCAATTTCCTTAATGGATCTAAATTTTTATAGTCATGTGGGACTGTAAACCATATCGTTACTACCATTGTTTATACCGCCGTATAGAAATCACTGATGTACAAAGTGTGAAGAATAAAGAAGTGATTCTAGTATTTCAAGACAATATTGCTTGAGGACAAGCAACGCTCAAGTGTGGGAATATTTGATAATGCTAAAAACGAACATATATTTCATAGCATTATTCCTCAAGAAAGACAAGCTTTTAGTTGCAATTGTTCTATTTACAAGTGATATTCGTTTAAATAATAAAAGGTGAAGACAAAAGACAGATTCGACGATTTGAAGACGCAAACGACCAGAAAGCTCAAAAGAACAAAAGACAATCAAAAAGGTTCCAATTATTGATAAGAAACGTCTCAAAATCACAAGAGTACAAGATTCAAAACGCAAAGTACAAGATATTAAATTGTACGCGAGGACGTTCGAAAATCCGGAACCGGGACCAGAGTCAATTCTTAACGCTCGACGCAACGGACTAAAAATTACAAGTTAACTATATATATAAATATAATATAATATATAATTAATTATATTAATTATATATATATTATATATATATAATAAAAACCGTCGGCAGCCAGAAACTCCAAGGGTGTGAAATGAAAATACCTCTCCGCGACTCGCGGAGTTTAAAGGGTTTTTTGCCGCGAGTCGCGGAGCCCCAAAAATCATTCCTGGCTATAAATCAACCCGAATTCTGATCAAAATCATATCATTTTTTTCTTCTCATTCATACGAAGTAATATATATTTATAATTTATATTTTAATTTTAATTATAATTCTAATAATAAGGGTATGTTAGCGAATGTTGTAAGGGTGTAAGTCGAAATTCTGTCCGTGTAACGCTACGCTATTTTTAATCATTGTAAGTTATGTTCAACCTTTTTATATTAATGTCTCGTAGCTAAGTTATTATTATGCTTGTTTAAAACGAAGTAATCATGATGTTGGGCTAATTACTAAAATTGGGTAATTGGGCTTTGTACCATAATTGGGGTTTGGATAAAAGAACGACACTTGTGGAAACTAGGCTATGGGCTATTAATGGGCTTTATATTTGTTTAACTAAATGAAAGTTTGTTAATGTTAATATAAAGATTTACAATTGGGCGTCCCTATAAATTACCATATACACTCGATCGGACACGATGGGCGGGGTATTTATATGTACGAATAATCGTTCATTTAACCGGACACGGGAATGGATTAATAGCCACTAGAATAATTAAAACAGGGGTGAAATTACATTCAAGGGTAATTGGTGTAATTGTTAACAAAGTAGTAAAACCTTGGTTTACACGCAGTCGATAACCTGGTGTATTCATTAAACAAAGTATTAAAACCTTGTTACAATTCGAATCCCCAATTAGTTGGAATATTTATCTTCGGGTATAATAATAATTTGACAAGGACACTTGCAATTTATATTTATGACTGATGGACTGTTATGGACAAAAACCAGACGGACATATTGAATAATCCAGGACAAAGGATAATTAACCCATGGGCATAAAACTAAAATCAACACGTCAAACATCATGATTACGGAAGTTTAAATAAGCATAATTCTTTTATATCATATTTTATTTCCTTTATTTTATATTTAATTGCACTTCTAATTATCGCACTTTTATTTATTGTTATTTCATTTTATCACACTTTTAATTATCGTACTTTTTAATTATCGCAATTTAATTTTTATCGCATTTTTATTCGCAATTTCATTATCGTTATTTACTTTACGCTTTAATTTAAAGTCTTGTATTTATTTTATATTTTACATTAGGTTTTAACTGCGACTAAAGTTTTAAAATCGACAAACCGGTCATTAAACGGTAAAAACCCCTCTTTATAATAATAATATTACATATATATATATTTGTATTTTTATAAAAGTAAACTAATATAGCGTTGAGCTTTGCTTAAAGATCTCCCTGTGGAACGAACCGGACTTACTAAAAACTACACTACTGTACGATTAGGTACACTGCCTATAAGTGTTGTAGCAAGGTTTAAGTATATCCATTCTATAAATAAATAAATATCTTGTGTAAAATTGTATCGTATTTAATAGTATTTTCTGCTAAAATTTAATAACTATTTTATATACACCTCGCGAAACATCATGTATACACTGGGTTGTGGATTGATCCAAGATAATATATATATCGATTTATTTCTGTACATCTAACTATGAACAACTAGTTGTAGGTTACTAACGAGGACAGCTGACTTAATAAACTTAAAACATTAAAACGTATTAAAAATGTTGTAAATATATTTTAAACATACTTTGATATATATATATATATATATATATATATATATATATATATATATATATATATATGTACATATTTGTTATAGGCTCGTGAATCAACCAGTGGCCAAGTCTTACTTCCCAACGAAGTAAAAATCTGTGAAAGTGAGTTATAGTCCCACTTTTAAAATCTATTATTTTTTTTGGGATGAGAATACATGCGATTTTATAAATGTTTTATAAAATAGACACAAGTAATCGAAAATACTTTCTATGTTGGATTATCGAACCGAATATGCCCCTTTTTAGCTTGGTAGCCTAAGAATTAGGGAAATGGACCCTAATTGACGTGAATCCTAAAGATAGATCTATTTGGCCCAACAAGCCTCATCCGAGTTACGGATGCTTTAGTAATTCAATTTATCATATCCGATGAGAGTCCCGGAATGATGGGGATATTCTATATGCATCTTGTTAAGGTCGGTTACCAGGTGTTCAGCATATGAATGATTTTTATCTCTATGCAGTTTGCGAAATGCCTGATATGAGATGTGTTATTAAAATGAAATCTTGTGGTCTATTATTATGATTTGATAATATGTAGGTTAAACCTATAACTCACCAACATTTTTGTTGACGTTTTAAGCATGTTTATTCTCAGGTGATTATTAAGAGCTTCCGCTGTTGCATACTAAATTAAGGTCAAGATTTGGAGTCCATGCTTGTATAATATTGTTTAAAAACTGCATTCGAGGACTTATGTTGATGTGTAATATTATTGTAAACCATTATGTAATGGTTGTGTGAAAAACGCTATATTTTAGATTATCATTATTTGATAATCGTCGTAATATTTTAAAGGTTATGGTTTGTTCTAAAATCGAATGCAGTCTTTGAAAAACGTCTCATATAGAGGTCAAAACCTCGCAACGAAATCAATTAATATGGAACGTTTATAATCAATATGAACGGGACATTTCAGTTGGTATCCGAGCGTTGGTCTTAGAGAACCATAAATTTGCATTAGTATGTCTTATCGAGTTTGTTAGGATACATTATTGAGTCTGGACTTCGACCGTGTTTTCTTTAAAAACGATTGCTTAACACTTTTGTTGGAAACTATATATTATTAACATGTAAATATTATGTGATATATTAACCTCTTAATGTGTTGATATTGTGTGATAGATGTCTACCACTAGTACAAATCACATCGATTCACCTAATAATAATGAAGAGTCGAATATATTTTGGGAAGATTCACAAATTCCCGAAGAAGAACCGGAAGAGGAGGAATCGGAAGAAGAGGAACCGGAAGAGGAGGAACCGAAAGAAGAAGAAGTTCCAGAGGAAGAAATATTGATACCTACAGTAATTCGATTAAATAAAAGAAAATCCTCAACCAACAGACCAAAGTTAATAATGGTCAATGGTGTTTTCGCCGAGGAAGCAAAATTTTGGGAAGATTACCAATTTTCCGATGAATCGGATCCCGATGAGGATTCCGATGATGTTATAGAAATTACCTCGACCCAATTTAATAAAGCGAAAGAAAATAATAAGGGAAAAGGTATAAAAATAGAGAAACTCGATTCCAACCTCGATGAACTTTATATGTATCGGCAACATCCGTATTTCCTAAAATGTAACAATGATCCGGGAACCTCTAAACCACCAGGTTTTTCTAAACCATTGTGGAAAACGACGACTCGTATTAGAGGAACACCATATATTCCTAGAAAATTAGGAAAACGAACCAAGTCCGAAGAAGAAGAAACCAGTGATTCAGATTAGAGGGTTGTAATCATGTTGTGTATTATATGTATTGTAGTGTGCTTGTACTTTTATGTTCTATGTAAAAATTGCTAGTATTGTTTGTTAATTATCTTTTACGAATCTAATCCTTGTCTATTTTACAGTATAAAAACAAAATGGACGTTAAGGGTAGACAACTGAATATTTTAGAAGATCTACCAGAGGATATGATTGAGGAAATCTTGTCTAGAGTCGGTCAGAATTTATCAGCACAATTAATTATGGCAAAATTAACTTGTCAAACATTTGAAAGACTTTCCAGAAATGGCTTTGTTTATAAAAGGCTTTCCTTTGATAGGTGGGGTATATCACATTGGGGAGACCGTAAGTTACGCCGTGTTTTCTTTAAAGCGTTAAATGCGGGGAACTCAAATGCAATTTTACGCTACGGGTTAAGAACCTATTTTGACTCAACATATCCCAACATAGGATTTCGTGAATTAGAAAGAGCTTCTAACATTCAACATAAAGAAGAATGTTATGCTTATGGGTTAGTGATGTTCGCTTCTTACCAAAGTGAAAAAAAAACATCGGATTGTAACTTTTAAATAAAACCTTCCCACAAGTGACGGATTCAGTAGTTGTGGTGAGAAACAAGGTTTTTAGATTATTACGGGGCTGTTGGACATTACGAAACCCTCGTCCTTTTGAAGACATTACAACATGCTGTCTTGTCAATGATCACAACGGTTATGTTCCACATGACCAAGGATGGGAAGTAGTCTTAGTAAAACCAGAATGCATGACTTGTTTCTGGACGTATGAATTACGTGTCTTTATTGCCTTTGTTGAACGACTTGCGTATTAACTAGAATTGTCTTCGCAACTGTTTTGTATCAGAGTTTTTATGTGCTATATTTCATGCTATATGTAAAATAGCGGTATTGTAAGTTTGCAAAATATTGTATAAAAGTTTGAATGTGAAATATTATTATAATCAGTTTTTCATATAGAATTGTAGTAGTTGAATTGTATGTTAGCTACTAAGTATGAACTTAACGGGTAGGTATTACCCGAATTAAAACCTATAAAATGCTAATATGAAGAAAAAGCTTTTATAAATGAGTTCATATTATGCTACGGAATACTATTGACTACTCTTAATATTCTATATGATTAACTTAATTCTTTTGGCTATTTTTGAAGGAAATGGCACCGACTACTCGTCAGAACTTGAACATGAGTGAGGAAGACTTTCGTGCTTTCTTTGCAGCAAATATAGCCGCAGTACAGGCTGCAATGCAAAACAACAATAACTCAGGGTCTAGCAGTGGAGTTAACTCCAGAGGAAACCGTGTAGGATGCTCCTACAAGGCTTTCACTGCCTGTAAACATCTGGAATTCGATGGAACTGAAGGACCAGTCGGACTGAAATGATGGACCGAAAAGGTCGAATCTGTGTTTGCTATAAGCAAATGTGCAGAGGAAGATAAGGTAAAGTACGCCATGCATACCTTCATAGGTACTGCGTTAACATGGTGGAATACCTATCTCAAACAAGTGGGACAAGATGCTGCTTATGCACTACCGTGGTCAGCATTCAAACACTTGATGAACGAGCAGTACCGTCCCAGAAACGAAGTCAATAAGCTCAAGACAGAGCTTAGATAATTACGAATGAAGGGATTCAATATCACCACATACGAACGACAATTCACCGAATTGTGTTTATTTTGCCCAAGAGTGTACGAAGATGAAGAAGAGCAGATCGATGCGTTTGTAAAGGGGTTACCAGAGAGAATTCAGGAGGATGTGAGTTCAAGCGCGCCCACTTCAATGCAAAAGGCAAGCCGAATGGCTCACAAACTTATAAACTAGATCGAAGGAAGGATTAAAGAGCAGGCGGCCGAGGAGGTCAATATAAAACAAGTCAAGAGAAAGTGGGAAGAACCCAGTGACAAGAGTCACAATTTCAACAATCAACACCACAATCACAACCACAATCGCACCATTTTTCGCAACAACAAACGCAACAAAAACCATTCCAACAACAACAACAACTACAACAACATCCCAACAATAATACCAACCGCAACAACAAAAATCCCAACAACAATCTCAATAACAACATTGGTAATCAAAATCAGAAAATTCCGTGTCTGAGGTGTGAAGGGTACCATCCAACTACTTTTTGTCCAGCAACATGTACTAAATGTAATAGAAAGGGTCATGATATAACGAAGTGTGAAATTTATGGACCATCGGGTAAAGGAACAAGTAATTCCCACATTATCTGTTTTGGATGCGGGAAGAAGGGCCACTACAAAACTGCGTGTCCAAACCAGGGAAATAATAATGGGCGAAGCCGTGGGAGAGTTTTTAACATTAATGCGGAAGAAGCGCAAGAAGACCCGGAGCTTGTTACGGGTACGTTTCTTATCGATGAAAAACCTGCTTATGTTTTATTTGATTCGGGTGCGGATAGAAGTTATATGAGTAGAGATTTTTGTGCTAAATTAAGTGGTCCATTGACGCCTATGAATAATAAATTTTTACTCGAATTAGCAAACGGTAAATTAATTTCGGCAGATAAAATATGTCGGAATCGAGAAATTAAATTGGTTAGCAAAATGTTTAAGATCGATTTGATACCAGTAGAGTTAGGGAGTTTTGATGCGATAATCGGCATGGACTGGTTGAAAAAGGAGAGAGCGGAAATCGTATGTTACAAAAATGCAATTCGCATTGTACGAGAAAAAGGAAAACCTATAATGGTGTACGAAGAAAAGAGCAACGCAAAGCTAAATCTTATTAGTAATTTGAAGGCGTAAAAACTAATAAGAAAAGGTTGCTATGCCTTTCTAGCACACATCGAAGAAGTCAAACCCGAAGAAAAGAACATCAATGATGTTCCCATCGCAAAAGAATTTCCCGATGTATTTCCGAAAGAATTACCGGGACTACCTCCACATCGATCTGTTGAATTTCAAATAGATCTCGTACCAGGAGCTACACCAATAGCTCGTGCTCCATACAGACTCGCACCCAGTGAAATGAAAGAACTCCAAAGCCAACTAAAAGAACTTTTAGAGCGTGGTTTTATACGACCAAGTACATCACCATGGGGAGCTCCTGTTTTGTTTGTCAAAAAGAAGGATGGTACATTCAGATTGTGTATCAACTACCGAGAGTTGAACAAACTTACCATCAAGAATCGTTATCCACTACCAAGAATTGATGACTTAGTTGATCAACTACAAGGCTCGTCAGTTTATTCGAAGATTGATTTACATTTTGGGTATCATCAAATGCGGGTGAAGGAGGATGATATTCCAAAGACTGCTTGCAGGACGTGTTACGGTCATTACGAGTTTATGGTTGTGCCGTTTGGGTTGACTAACGCACCAGCTGTGTTCATGGACCTCATGAACCGAGTGTGTGGACCATACCTTGACAAGTTTGTCATTGTTTTTATCGATGACATACTTATTTACTCAAAGAATGATCAAGAGCACGAAGAACATTTGAGAAAAGTGCTAGAGTTGTTGAGGAAAGAAAAACTGTACGCTAAGTTTTCAAAGTATACATTTTGGTTGGAAGAAATTTAATTCCTCGGTCAAATAGTGAACAAAGAAGGTATTCAAGTGGATCCGGCAAAGATTGAAACCGTTGAAAAGTGGGAAACCCCAAAAACTCCGAAGCATATACGCCAATTTTTAGGACTGGCTGGTTATTACAGGAGATTCATCCAAGATTTTTCCAAAATAGCAAACCCTTGACTGCATTAACGCATGAAGGGAAGAAATTTGAATGGAAGGATGAACAAGAGAAAGCGTTTCAATTATTGAAGAAAAAGTTAACTACGGCACCTATATTGTCATTACCTGAAGGGAATGATGATTTTGTGATATATTGTGACGCCTCAAAGCAAGGTCTCGGTTGTGTATTAATGCAACGAAAGAAGGTAATTGCTTATGCATCTAAACAATTGAAGAATCACGAGCAGAATTATACGACGCATGATTTGGAATTTGGCGCAGTTGTTTTTGCATTAAAGACTTGGAGGCACTACTTATATGGGGTCAAAAGTATTATATATACCGATCACAAAAGTCTTCAACGCATATTTAATCAGAAACAACTGAATATGAGGCAGCGCAGGTGGATTGAATTGTTGAATGATTACGACTTTGAGATTCGTTACCACCCGGGGAAGGCAAATGTGGTAGCCGACGCCTTGAGCAGAAAGGACAGAGAACCCATTCGAGTAAAAGCTATGAATATAATTATTCGTACTAACCTTACTACTCAAATAAAGGAGGTGCAGCAGGAGTTGTAAAAGAAGGAAAGTTGAAGAATGAAATACCCAAAGGATCGGAGAAACATCTTAATATTCGGGAAGACGGAACCCGGTATAGGGCTGAAAGAATTTGGGTACCAAAGTTTGGAGATGTGAGAGAAAGGGTACTTAAGGAAGCACATAAAACCAGATATTCAATACATCCCGGAGCGGAGAAGATGTACAAAGATCTCAAGAAACACTTTTGGTGGCCGGGTATGAAATCTGATATTGCTAAATACTTAGGAGAATGTTTGACGTGTTCTAAGGTCAAAGCTGAACATCAGAAACCATCAGGTCTACTTCAATAACCTAAAATCCCAGAATGGAAATGGGAAAACATTACCATGGATTTCATTACTAAATTGCCAAGGACTGCAAGTGGTTATGATACAATTTGGGTAATAGTCGATCGTCTTACCAAGTCAGCACACTTTCTGCCAATGAGAGAAGATGATAAAATGGAGAAGTTGGCGCGATTATACTTGAAGGAAGTTGTCTCCAGACATGGAATACCAGTCTCTATTATCTCAGATAGGGATGGCAGATTTGTTTCAAGATTTTGGCAGACATTGCAACAAGCATTGGGGACTCGTCTAGACATGAGTACTGCTTATCATCCACAAACTGATGGGCAAAGTGAAAGGACGATACAGACCCTTGAAGACATGCTACGAGCATGTGTTATCGATTTCAGAAACAGTTGGGATCGACACCTACCGTTAGCATAATTTTCCTACAACAACAGTTACCATTCGAGTATTGAGATGGCGCCGTTTGAAGCACTTTATGGTAGAAAGTGCAGGTCTCCGATTTGTTGGAGTGAAGTGGGGGATAGACAGATTACGGGTCCGGAGATAATTCAAGAAACTACTGAGAAGATCATCCAAATTCAACAACGATTGAAAACTGCCCAAAGTCGGCAAAAGAGCTATGCGGACATTAAAAGAAAAGATATAGAATTTGAAATTGGAGAGATGGTCATGCTTAAGGTTGCACCTTGAAAAGGTGTTGTTCGATTTGGTAAACGAGAGAAATTAAATCCAAGGTATATTGGACCATTCAAGATTATTGATCGTGTCGGACCAGTAGCTTACCGACTTGAGTTACCTCAAAAACTCGCAGCTGTACACAACACTTTCCACGTCTCGAATTTGAAGAAATGTTTTGCTAAAGAAAATCTCACTATTCCGTTAGACGAAATCCAAATCAACGAAAAACTTCAATTCATCGAAGAACCCGTTGAAATAATGGATCGTGAGGTTAAAAGACTTAAGCAAAACAAGATACCAATTGTTAAGGTTTGATGGAATGCTCGTAGAGGACCCAAGTTCACCTGGGAATGAGAAGATCAGATGAAGAAGAAATACCCGCACTTATTTCCAGAAGATACGTCAACACCTCCAACTGCTTAAAATTTCGGGACGAAATTTATTTAACGGGTAGGTACTGTAGTGACCCGAACTTTTCCATGTTACTATATATTAATTGAAATTTTTATTTACATGATTAAGTGTTTCCAACATGTTAAGCAATCAAACTTGTTAAGACTTGATTAATTGAAATAGGTTTCATATAGACAATTGACCACCCAAGTTGACCGGTGATTCACGAAAGTTAAAACTTGTAAAAACTATATGATGACATATATATGATTATATATATAGTTAACATGATATTATGATAAGTAAGTATCTCATTAGGTATTTTAACAATGAGTTATATACATTAAATTGAGTTTATTGAATTAAGAAACTCCAAACGATATATATAACGATTATCGTTATAACAACGTCTTACTAAATACATATGAATCATATTAAGATATTGTTACACTATGTTTAATCATAATAAATGATAAGTAAACATGTCATTAAGTGTATTAACAATGAACTACATATGTAAAAACAAGACTACTAACTTAAGGTTTTCGAAACGAGGCATATATGTAACGATTATCGTTGTAACGACATTTAATGTATATATATCATATTAAGATATATTATTACATCATGATATCATGATAATGTAATAATTTAACATCTCATTACATATAATAAACAATGGGTTAACAACAGTTAACAAGATCGTTAACTTAAAGGTTTCAAAACAACATTTACATGTAACGACTAACGATGACTTAACGACTCAGTTAAAATGTATATACATGTAGTGTTTTAATATGTATTCATACACTTTTGAAAGACTTTAATACACTTATCAAAATACTTCTACTTAACAAAAATGCTTACAATTACATCCTCGTTCAGTTTCATCAACAATTCTACTCGTATGCACCCGTATTCGTACTCGTACAATACACAGCTTCTAAATGTATGTATTATTGGTATATACACTCCAATGATCAGCTCTTAGCAACCCATGTGAGACACCTAACACATGTGGGAACCATCATTTGGCAACTAGCATGAAATATCTCATAAAATTACATAAATATTTGTAATCATTCATGACTTATTTACATGAAAACAAAATTACATATCCTTTATATCTAATCCATATACCAACGACCAAAAACACTTACAAACACTTTCATTATTCAATTTTCTTCATCTAATTGATCTCTCTCAAGTTCCATCTTCAAGTTCTAAGTGTTCTTCATAAATTCTACAAGTTCTAGTTTCATAAAATCAAGAATACTTTCAAGTTTATTAGCTCACTTCCAATCTTGTAAAGTGATCATCCAACCTTAAGAAATCCTAGTTATTTACAGTAATATATCATTCTAAATCAAGGTAATACACATATACAAACTTTGATTCAATTCCTATAACTATAACTATCTTAATTCGAGTGATAATCTTACTTGAACTTGTTTTCGTGTCATGATTCTGCTTCAAGAACATTTAAGCCATCCAAGATCCTTTGAAGCTAGATCATTTCTTGTCACTTTCAGTAGGTTTACCTACTAAACTTGAGGTAGTAATTATGTTCATAACATCATTCGATTCATATATATAAAACTACCTTATTCGAAGGTTTAAACTTGAAATCACTAGAACATAGTTTAGTTAATTCTAAACTTGTTCGCAAACAAAAGTTAATCCTTCTAACTTGACTTTTAAAATCAACTAAACACATATTCTATATCTATAAGATATGCTAACTTAATGATTTAAAACCGGGAAACACGAAAAACACCGTAAAATCGGATATACGCCGTCGTAGTAACACCGCGAGCTGTTTTGGGTTAGTTAATTAAAAACTATGATAAACTTTGATTTAAAAGTTGTTTTTCTGGGAAAAATGATTTTTCTTATGAACATGAAACTATATCCAAAAATCATGGTTAAACTCAAAGTAGAAGTATGTTTTTCCAAAATGGTCATCTAGACGTCGTTCTTTCGACTGAAATGACTACCTTTACAAAAACGACTTGTAACCTGTATTTCTGACTATAAACTTATACTTTTTCTGTATAGATTCATAAACTTAAGTTCAATATGAAACCATAGCAACTTGAAACACTCAAAACGGATTTAAAACGAAGAAGTTATGGGTAAAACAAGATTGGATAATTTTTCTTGTTGTAGCTACGTGAAAATTGGTAACAAATCTATATTAATCATATCCTAGCTAACTTATATTGTATTACATGTATTCTAATATATTATGTAATCTTGGGATACCATAGACACGTATGCAAATGTTTTGACATATCATATCGACCCATGTATATATATTATTTGGAACAACCATAGACACTCTATATGCAGTAATGTTGGAGTTAGCTATACAGGGTTGAGGTTGATTCCAAAATATATATATACTTTGAGTTGTGATCTAGCCTGAGACCTGTATACACTGGGTCGTGGATTGATCCAAGATAATATATATATCGATTTATTTATGTACATCTAACTATGGACAACTAGTTGTAGGTTACTAAGGAGGACAGCTGACTTAATAAACTTAAAACATTAAAACGTATTAAAAATGTTGTAAATATATTTTGAACATACTTTGATATATATATGTACATATTTGTTATAGGTTCGAGAATCGACCAGTGGCTAAGTCTTACTTCCCGACGAAGTAAAAATCTGTGAAAGTGAGTTATAGTCCCACTTTTAAAATCTATTTTTTTTTTGGGATGAGAATACATGCGATTTTATAAATGTTTTACAAAATAGACACAAGTAATCGAAAATACTTTCTATGTTGGATTATCGAACCGAATATGCCCCTTTTTAGCTTGGTAGCCTAAGAATTAGGGAAATGGCCCCTAATTGACGCGAATCCTAAAGATAAATCTATTTGGCCCAACAAGCCTCATGCGAGTTACGGATGCTTTAGTACTTCAATTTATCATATCCGATGAGAGTCCCGAAATGATGGGGATATTCTATATGCATCTTGTTAAGGTCGTTTACCAGTTGTTCAACATATGAATGATTTTTATCTCTATGCAGTTTGCGAAATGCCTGATATGAGATGTGTTATTAAAATGAAATCTTGTGGTTTATTATTATGATTTGATAATATGTAGGTTAAACCTATAACTCACCAACATTTTTGTTGACGTTTTAAGCATGTTTATTCTCAGGTGATTATTAAGAGCTTCCGCTATTGCATACTAAATTAAGGACAAGATTTGGAGTCCATGCTTGTATAATATTGTTTAAAAACTGCATTCGAAGACTTATGTTGATGTGTAATATTATTGTAAACCATTATGTAATGGTTGTGTGAAAAACGCTATATTTTAGATTATCATAATTTGATAATCGTCGTAATATTTTAAAGGTTATGGTTTGTTCTAAAATCGAATGCAGTCTTTGAAAAATGTCTCATATAGAGGTCAAAACCTCGCAACGAAATCAATTAATATGGAACGTTTATAATCAATATGAACGGGACATTTCAGTTGGTATCCGAGCGTTGGTCTTAAAGAACCAGAAATTTGCATTAGTGTGTCTTATCGAGTTTGTTAGGATACATTAGTGAGTCTGGACTTCGACCGTGTTTTCTTTAAAAACGATTGCTTAATACTTTTGTTAGAAACTATATATTATTAACATGTAAATATTATGTGATATATTAACCTCTTAATGTGTTGATATTGTGTGATAGATGACTACCACTAGTACAAATCCCATCGATTCACCTAATAATAATGAAGAGTCGAATATATTTTGGGAAGATTCACAAATTCCCGAAGAAGAACCGGAAGAGGAGGAATCGGAAGAAGAGGAACCGGAAGAGGAGGAACCGGAAGAAGAAGTTCCGGAGGAAGAAATATTGATACCTACAGTAATTCGATTAAATAAAAGAAAATCCTAAACCAACAGACCAAAGTTAATAATGGTCAATGGTGTTTTCGCCGAGGAAGCAAAATATTGGGAAGATTACCAATTTTCCGATGAATCAGATCCCGATGAGGATTCCGATGATGTTATAGAAATTACCTCGACCCAATTTAATAAAGCGAAAGAAAATAATAAGGGAAAAGGTATAAAAATAGAGAAACCCGATTCCAACCCCGATGAACTTTATATGTATCGGCAACATCCGTATTTCCTAAAATGTAACAATGATTCGGGAACCTCTAAACCACCAGGTTTTTCTAAACCATTGTGGAAAATGACGACTCGTATTAGAGGAACACCATATATTCCTAGAAAATTAGGAAAACGAACCAAGTCCGAAGAAGAAGAAACCAGTGATTCAGATTAGAGGGTTGTAATCATGTTGTGTATTATATGTATTGTATTGTGCTTGTACTTTTATGTTCTATGTAAAAATTGCTAGTATTGTTTGTTAATTATCTTTTACGAATCTAATCCTTGTCTATTTTACAGTATAAAACCAAAATAGACGTTAAGGGTAGACAACCGAATATTTTAGAAGATCTACCAGAGGATATGATTGAGGAAATCTTGTCTAGAGTCGATTAGAATTCATCAGCACAATTAATTATGGCAAAATTAACTTGTCAAACATTTGAAAGACTTTCCAGAAATGTCGTAGTTTATAAAAGGCTTTCCTTTGATAGGTGGGGTATATCACATTGGGGAGACCGTAAGTTACGCCGTGTTTTCTTTAAAGCGTTAAATGCGGGGAACCCAAATGCAATTTTACGCTACGGGTTAAGAACCTATTTTGACTCAACATATCCCAACATAGGATTTCGTGAATTAGAAAGAGCTTCTAACATGCAACATAAAGAAGCATGTTATGCTTACGGGTTAGTGATGTTCGCTTCTTACCAAAGTGAGAAAAAGAACATCGGATTGCAACTTTTAAATAAAACCTTCCCACAAGTGACGGATTCAGTAGTTGGGGTGAGAAACAAGGTTTTTAGATTATTATGGGGCTGTTGGACATTACAAAACCCTCGTCCTTTTGACGACATTACAACATGCTGTCTTGTCAATGGTCACAACGATTATGTTCCACAAGACCAAGGATGGGAAGTAGTCTTAGTAAAACCAGAATGCATGACTTGTTTCTGGACGTATGAATTACGTGTCTTTATTGCCTTTGTTGAACGACTTGCGTATTAACTAGAATTGTCTTCGCAACTGTTTTGTATCAGAGTTTTTATGTGCTATATTTCATGCTATATGTAAAATAGCGGTATTGTAAGTTTGCAAAATATTGTATAAAAGTTTGAATGTGAAATATTATTATAATCAGTTTTTCATATAGAATTGTAGTAGTTGAATTGTATGTTAGCTACTAAGTATGAACTTAACGGGTAGGTATTACCCAAATTAAAACCTATAAAACGCTAATATGAAGAAAAAGCTTTTATAAATGAATTCATATTATGCTACGGAATACTATTGACTACTCTTAATATTCTATATGATTAACTTAATTCTTTTGGCTATTTTTGAAGGAAATGGCACCGACTACTCGTCAGAACTTGAACATGAGTGAGGAAGACTTCCGTGCTTTCCTTGCAGCAAATATAGCCGCAGTACAGGCGGCAATGCAAAACAACAATAACTCAGGGTCTAGCAGTGGAGTTAACTCCACAAGAAACCGTGTAGGATGCTCCTACAAGGCTTTCACTACCTGTAAACCTCTGGAATTTGATGGAACTGAAGGACCAGTCGGACTGAAACGATGGACCGAAAAGGTCGAATCTGTGTTTGCTATAAGCAAATGTGCAGAGGAAGATATGGTAAAGTACGCCACGCATACCTTCATAGGTACTGCGTTAACATGGTGGAATACCTATCTCGAACAAGTGGGACAAGATGCTGCTTACGCACTACCGTGGTCAGCATTCAAACACTTGATGAATGAGCAGTACCGTCCCAGAAACGAAGTCAATAAGCTCAAGACAGAGCTTAGAGAATTACGAACGAAGGGATTCAATATCACCACATACGAACGACGATTCACCGAGTTGTGTTTATTGTGCCCAAGAGTGTACGAAGATGAAGAAGAGCAGATCGATGCGTTTGTAAAGGGGTTACCAAAGAGAATTCAGGAGGATGTGAGTTCAAGCGCGCCCACTTCAATGCAAAAGGCAAGCCAAATGGCTCACAAACTTATAAACCAGATCGAGGGAAGGATTAAAGAGCAGGCGGTCGAGGAGGCTAAAATAAAACAAGTCAAGAGAAAGTGGGAAGAACCTAGTGACAAGAGTCACAATTTCAACAATCAACACCACAATCACAACCACAATCGCACCATTTTTCGCAACAACAAACGCAACAAAAACCATTCCAACAACAACAACTACAACAATCATCCCAACAATAATACCAACCGCAACAACAAAAATCTCAACAACAATCTCAATAACAACACTGGTAATCAAAATCAGAAAATTCCGTGTCTGAGGTGTGAAGGGTACCATCCAACTACTTTTTGTCCAGCAACATGTACTAAATGTAATAGAAAGGGTCATGATACAACGAAGTGTGAAATTTATGGACCATCGGGTAAAGGAACAAGTAATGCCCACATTATTTGTTTTGGATGCGGGAAGAAGGGCCACTACAAAACTGCGTGTCCAAACCAGGGAAATAATAATGGGCAAATCCGTGGGAGAGTTTTTAACATTAATGCGGAAGAAGCGCAGGAAGACCCGGAGCTTGTTACGGGTACGTTTCTTATCGATGAAAAACCTACTTATGTTTTATTTGATTCGGGTGCGGATAGAAGTTATATGAGTAGAGATTTTTGTGCTAAATTAAGTGGTCCATTGATGCCTATGAATAATAAATTTTTACTCGAATTAACAAACGGTAAATTAATTTCGGCAGATAAAATATGTCGGAATCGAGAAATTAAACTGGTTAGCGAAACGTTTAAGATCGATTTGATACTAGTAGAGTTAGGGAGTTTTGATGTGATAATTGGCATGGACTGGTTGAAAAAGGAGAGAGCGGAAATCGTATGTTACAAAAATGCAATTCGTATTGTACGAGAAAAAGGAAAATCTATAATGGTGTACGGAGAAAAGAGCAACGCAAAGCTAAATCTTATTAGTAATTTGAAGGCGCAAAAACTAATAAGAAAAGGTTGCTATGCCGTTCTAGCACACATCGAAGAAGTCAAACCCGAAGAAAAGAACATCAATGATGTTCCCGTCGCAAAAGAATTTCCCGATGTATTTCCGAAAGAATTACCGGGACTACCTCCACATCGATATGTTGAATTTCAAATAGATCTCGTACCAGGAGCTGCACCAATAGCTCGTGCTCCATACAGACTCGCACCCAGTGAAATGAAAGAACTCCAAAGCCAACTAAAAGAAATTTTAGAGCGTGGTTTTATACGACCAAGTACATCACCATGGGGAGCTCCTGTTTTGTTTGTCAAAAAGAAGGATGGTACATTCAGATTGTGTATCGACTACCGAGAGTTGAACAAACTTACCATCAAGAATCGTTATCCACTACCAAGAATCGATGACTTATTTGATCAACTACAAGGCTCGTCAGTTTATTCGAAGATTGATTTACGTTCTGGGTATCATCTAATGCGGGTGAAGGAGGATGATATTCCAAAGACTGCTTTCAGGACGCGTTACGGTCATTACGAGTTTATGGTTATGCTGTTTGGGTTGACTAACGCACCAGCTATGTTCATGGACCTCATGAACCGAGTGTGTGGACCATACCTTGATAAGTTTATCATTGTTTTTATCGATGACATACTTATTTACTCAAAGAATGATCAAGAGCACGAAAAACATTTGAGAAAAGTGCTAGAGTTGTTGAGGAAAGAAAAACTGTACGCTAAGTTTTCAAAGTATGCATTTTGGTTGGAAGAAGTTCAATTCCTCGGTCACATAGTGAACAAAGAAGGTATTCAAGTGGATCCGGCAAAGATTGAAACCGTTGAAAAGTGGGAAACCTCGAAAACTCCGAAGCATATACGCCAATTTTTAGGACTGGCTGGTTATTACAGGAGATTCATCCAAGATTTTTCCAAAATAGCAAAACCCTTGACTACATTAACGCATGAAGGGAAGAAATTTGAATGGAAGGATGAACAAGAGAAAGCGTTTCAATTGTTGAAGAAAAAGTTAACTACCACACCTATATTGTCATTTCCTGAAGGAAAGGATGATTTTGTGATATATTGTGATGCCTCAAAGCAAGGTCTCGGTTATGTATTAATGCAACGAACGAAGTTAATTGCTTATGCGTCTAGACAATTGAAGATTCATGAGCAGAATTATATGACGTATGATTTGGAATTAGGCGCCGTTGTTTTTGCATTAAAGACTTGGAGGCACTACTTATATGGGGTCAAAAGTATTATATATACCGACCACAAAAGTCTTCAACACATATTTAATCAGAAACAACTGAATATGAGGCAGCGCAGGTGGATTGAATTGTTGAATGATTACGACTTTGAGATTCGTTACCACCCGAGAAAGGCAAATGTGGTAGCTGACGCCTTGAGCAGAAAGGACAGAGAACCCATTCGAGTAAAAGCTATGAATATAATTATTCGTACTAACTTTACTACTCAAATAAAGGAGGCGCAGCAGGAGTTGTAAAAGAAGGAAAGTTGAAGAATGAAATACCCAAAGGATCGGAGAAACATCTTAATATTCGGGAAGACGGAACCCAGTATAGGGCTGAAATAATTTGGGTACCTAAGTTTGGAGATGTGAGAGAAAAGGTACTTAAGGAAGCACATAAAACCAGATATTCAATACATCCCGGAGCGGAGAAGATGTACAAAGATCTCAAGAAACACTTTTGGTGGCCGGGTATGAAAGCTGATATTGCTAAATACGTAGGAGAATGTTTGACGTGTTCTAAGGTCAAAGCTGAACATCAGAAACCATCAGGTCTACTTCAACAGCCTGAAATCCCGGAATGGAAATGGGAAAACATTACCATGGATTTCATTACTAAATTGCCAAGGACTGCAAGTGGTTATGATACAATTTGGGTAATAGTCGATCGTCTTACCAAGTCAGCACACTTTCTGCCAATGAGAGAAGATGATAAAATGGAGAAGTTGGCGCGATTATACTTGAAGGAAGTTGTCTCCAGACAAAGAATACCAGTCTCTATTATATCAGATAGGGATGGCAGATTTGTTTCAAGATTTTGGCAGACATTGCAACAAGCATTGGGGACTCGTCTAGACATGAGTACTGCTTATCATCCACAAACTGATGGGCAAAGTGAAAGGATGATACAGACCCTTGAAGACATGCTACGAGCATGTGTTATCGATTTCGGAAATAGTTGGGGTCGACACCTACCGTTAGTAGAATTTTCCTACAACAACAGTTACCATTCGAGTATTGAGATGGCGCCGTTTGAAGCACTTTATGGTAGAAAGTGCAGGTCTCCGATTTTTTCGAGTGAAGTAGGGGATAGACAAATTACGGGTTCGGAGATAATTCAAGAAACTACCGAGAAGATCATCCAAATTCAACAACGATTTAAAACTGCCCAAAGTCGGCAAAAGAGCTATGCGGACATTAAAAGAAAAGATATAGAATTTGAAATTGGAGAGATGGTCATGCTTAAGGTTGCACCTTGGAAAGGCGTTGTTCGATTTGGTAAACGAGGGAAATTAAATCCAAGGTATATTGGACCATTCAAGATTATTGATCGTGTCGGACCAGTAGCTTACCGACTTGAGTTACCTCAACAACTCGCGGCTGTACACAACACTTTTCACGTCTCTAATTTGAAGAAATGTTTTGCTAAAGAAAATCTCAATATTCCGTTAGACGAAATCCAAATCAACGAAAAACTTCAATTCATCGAAGAACCCGTTGAAATAATGGATCGTGAGGTTAAAAGACTTAAGCAAAACAAGATACCAATTGTTAAGGTTCGATGGAATGCTCGTAGAGGACCCGAGTTCACCTGGGAATGAGAAGATCAGATGAAGAAGAAATACCCGCACTTATTTCCAGAAGATACGTCAACACCTCCAACTGCTTAAAATTTCGGGACGAAATTTATTTAACGGGTAGGTACTGTAGTGACCCGAACTTTTCCATGTTACTATATATTAATTGAAATTTTTATTTACATGATTAAGTGTTTCCAACATGTTAAGCAATCAAACTTGTTAAGACTTGATTAATTGAAATAGGTTTCATATAGACAATTGACCACCCAAGTTGACCGGTGATTCACGAAAGTTAAAACCTGTAAAAACTATATGATGACATATATATAATTATATATATAGTTAACATGATATTATGATAAGTAAGTATATCATTAGGTATTTTAACAATGAGTTATATACATAAAATTGAGTTTATTGAATTAAGAAACTCGAAACGATATATATAACGATTATCGTTATAACAACGTCTTACTAAATACATATGAATCATATTAAGATATTGTTACACTATGTTTAATCATAATAAATGATAAGTAAACATGTCATTAAGTGTATTAACAATGAACTACATATGTAAAAACAAGACTAATAACTTAAGGTTTTCGAAACGAGGCATATATGTAACGATTATCGTTGTAACGACATTTAATGTATATATATATCATATTAAGATATATTATTACATCATGATATCATTATAATGTAATAATTTAACATCTCATTAGATATAATAAACAATGGGTTAACAACAGTTAACAAGATCGTTAACTTAAAGGTTTCAAAACAACATTTACATGTAACGACTAACGATGACTTAACGACTCAGTTAAAATGTATATACATGTAGTGTTTTAATATGTATTCATACACTTTTGAAATACTTCAAGACACTTATCAAAATACTTCTACTTAACAAAAATGCTTACAATTACATCCTCATTCAATTTCATCAACAATTCTACTCGTATGCACCCGTATTCGTACTCGTACAATACACAGCTTCTAAATGTATGTACTATTGGTATATACACTCCAATGATCAGCTCTTAGCAGCCCATGTGAGTCACCTAACACATGTGGGAACCATCATTTGGCAACTAGCATGAAATATCTCATAAAATTACAAAAATATTAGTAATCATTCATGACTTATTTACATGGAAACAAAATTACATATCCTTTATATCTAATCCATATACCAACGACCAAAAACACCTACAAACACTTTAATTCTTCAATTTTCTTCATCTAATTGATCTCTCTCAAGTTCCATCTTCAAGTTCTAAGTGTTCTTCATAAATTCTACAAGTTCTAGTTTCATAAAATCAAGAATACTTTCAAGTTTACTAGGTCACTTCCAATCTTGTAAAGTGATCATCCAACCTCAAAAAATCCTAGTTATTTACAGTAAGATATCATTATAAATCAAGGTAATACTCATATACAAACTTTGATTCAATTCCTATAACTATAACTATCTTAATTCGAGTGATAATCTTACTTGAACTTGTTTTCGTGTCACGATTCTGCTTCAAGAACTTTCAAGCCATCCAAGATCCTTTGAAGCTAGATCATTTCTTGTCACTTCCAGTATGTTTACCTACTAAACTTGAGGTAGTAATGATGTTCATAACATCATTCGATTCATATATATAAAACTACCTTATTCGAAGGTTTAAACTTGAAATCATTAGAACATAGTTTAGTTAATTCTAAACTTGTTCGCAAATAAAAGTTAATCCTGAAGGATTTTCTTATGCCCGAGAGACATAATAAATTAATGTGGCTTACATGTTATGATCCAAGTCGGGTCATACCCAATAACAAGCTATCAACACTTTATGTATTTGTCTTGATGATTGGATCATTAAAGCAAATACACGACACTCGGATTTTAGAAATTGGTTTTCTAAAATAAATGCTAGATATAATTATTTGGATAATTATAAGTATACTACATGTTGCATATTATTTATATAGGTTATAAATAATATAAAGTGTATGTATCATATGTGTGTTGCATTTTATTTTGTAATAGGTTTATAAAATAAAATACTTGAAACTATATGCATGTGCATTTTATATATTATGTAATAAAAAATAAAAGATGGAAGTAGTGGGGTGGGGTGGCGTTTTTTGGGGGCTCCTAGAAGCCAACCACTTTTCCTTGGTTACTCCATATAATTATTACAAATATACATGCATTGGTGGATCTCAAAACACTCTCTTAACTCTAGCATTTTGAACTTGAACTTGCAATTTTTTTCTCTCCTTTCTTCCATTTTTGGCCGAAAAATTGGGAGCTTCATCAAAGGGTTTTGGTTGATTTTTGCAAGTGTTTTAAGTGTCTAAAATCCTAACCATTTGGGTGTTGGTAAAAGCTTGTGGGTATCAAAGATTTGAGGCTTCAAGTTAGAGGCTTTGTTCATCCATATCATCATCTTTATCTACTTGCTTCAACCTCCATTTTAGGAGAAGGTATAATTCCTAAACTAGCTCTATTTACATTTTAGTATATTGTACAAGACTAGATCTATGAAATGGAATACATTTTAAAAGGTTAAAACACACATGCAAACTTGAAAATGCTTCCGCTTGTTCTATATATATATGGCCGAATTCATACACATACAAAATGAGTTTTGTGACTTTGTTTACATGTGGTATTCCATCAATGGTATCTAGAGCCAAAGTCTTGTTAATATGCTTCTTGTTTTTGGCTAGAAAACTCATTTATTTTACAATCTACTAACATGCATGAAAGTAGAATGGAAAAATCTTGAGTTTTGGTGGGTTTGATGGGTTGGCCGAAATTTTGGGGTTCCAAAAGTGGGTTTGGACTTCAAGTTTGGCCAAGATTTTTGTTATGTTGTTGTTCACAATCGAGCCTAGACCGTGTGGTTGAATGTTTGGATGATTTGGTTATTTTCATGATTGTAATATTCATTCATATGGTTTGTAATATTTTGTAATTTTGGTTTGTAATAAGTTGTAAGTAATCTTGTAATTTGTTGATGTAATTTATTCTATTTGGTTTGTAAAATAGAATAGGTTGTTATTTCATTTTCTAGAAAAATTGTGTTAGGATATAATTTTGTAAAATGAAAATGAAGACTCATGATGAAGATTACAAGATGAAGATTTGAAGATTACAAGATTAAGTGGGAGATTTTGTTTAAAAATCTCTTACTTTGGTTAACCCTCTTAAGTGGCATTTGTTTTTTGGCTAAACAAATGTCCACCAAAATGGCTCTTGATTGTGAACACTTTGTTATGCATGTTTGTGTATGTTTGTATGTTTGGTTGCTACAAGATTATCACATGTTTACAACTTGCATAATACATTATAAATGGTTATAATAAAACATAACAAAATGACACTAATAATTGGTTATTAGACTTAAATAAAATGGTTTATTTAAAAAGGTAATGAAATGGCTTATAACTAGTAATTGGTTTACTAAAAGGACATGAAAATGGGTTTTTCATAAATATACTACACACCAAATGCATGTTGGTGTATAGCACTTTGTTTTCTAAACTAGAATGTAGAAAACCTAAAATCCCTTTAACTAATACAAGGTAAACAAGTTAAACGCCATCCTTTTGTGGAAACACTTAGACATATTAGGAATCTCTTGATGGGATAAAGGTCACCTAACCGTCATGAGTGAACTAATATGAATAAGGTACACTTCGCATACATGTGGGATAAAGGTCACCTAACCACTTGTATGTTAAGTCTACATGTTTACACAAGTAGGACGACTTGATTTGGGAATCATGAACTTAGGGTCACCGAAGCATGAGGAACAAATAGGCGTTGATGGGATTAATATGCCATGCAAAAGGATTGCATGATCCCATAACTTAGAAGTTGCAAAAGGATTGCAATTGTCATTATGACTACCTAGCTAAATCAAATGACGGGATAAAGGTCACCTAACCGAAATTTGATTTACCGTTGGATTCTAATATTTAATAAAACAAATTAAAAGGGTATTGTTTGTTAAATTTAAAATCGATACTTAAAAAGACTTTGTTGAATTTTGTAGATGGCCGCTAATAACAACAACAACATGCAAAACGCACCACTTAACATGAACAACCTATCATTAAGGTCTCTCTTAGAGAAAGACAAACTCAACCATACAAACTTTATGGATTGGTTCCGCAATCTTCGGATTGTCCTCAAACAAGAGGATAAAATGTATGTGCTTGAGGACCCCATTCCCGATCAACCGGATGAGGATGATGTGGAGGCAATGGCCTCTTACGATAAGTATTGCCGTGACTCCCTTCAAGTCTCATGCTTAATGCTTGGGACTATGATACCCGAACTCCAAAAGGATTTCGAGCATCATAGTGCATACGATATGATAAAGCAATTGAAGGAGATGTTCCTCCAACAAGCGCGTGTTGAGCGTTTCGAAACGGTTCGGGCGCTACATGCTTGTCGTATGGACGATACCCAATCGGTTTCATCTTATGTACTTAAGATGAAAAGCCTTATCGATCGTGCTAACCGTCTTAACCTAAACATATCAAATGAGTTAGCCACCGATCTTATCCTTAACTCCCTATCAAAAAGGTTTGATCAATTTGTAATTAATTACAATATGAATGGGATGGATAAGAGCATAGGTGAGCTTCACGGTATGCTTAGAACGGCGGAAATTAGCATGGGTAAAAGGGCTTTACCCGTGTTAGCAATCGATCAAGGTGGGTCTAAAGGTAACACCTCTAAGCCAAAGGTGGCTAAGAGAAAAGGACCCGCCCATCAAGGCAAAGGGAAGGGGAAGATGGTTACCCCAACCATCAACAAGGCTAAGAAGCAAAAGGTAGCCGAGAAGGCAAACCCCAAGGAAGACCCATGTTTCGGTTGCGGTGAGATGGGTCATTGGAAACGAAACTGTCCGGTCTATCTTAAGGAGTTGAAGGACAAGAGGGATGCAGGGCAAACCTCAGGTAATATATATATGGTATATATAGAGCTTAGTATTACTTCTTCTAATACATGGGTATTAGACACGGGATGTGGAACTCATATTTGCAATTCTTTGCAGGGGTTCAAAAGAAGTGATCATAAGGCGGGAACATCAAGTCTCTATATGGGCAATGGTGCAAAGGTGCATGTTAAAGCTCAAGGAGAATTTGTTTTGAAGCTTCCAAGTGGATTGGAGCTTATTTTAGAAAATGTTTTGTATGCTCCGGATTTGTGTAGAAACATTATTTCTATTTCTCGCTTAAAACAATGTGGTTACGTTGTTAATTTTATTGATGATGATATTCATGTTTCTAAAGATAATGTATTCTATTTCAAGGCTTCGCCTTCAAATGGAATTTATGAATTGGTTCATGATGACGCATCATCGAGCTCTATATACCATACAAGCACCAAGAAACTCAAAAGGGATTTGAGTGATTCCTATTTATGGCATTATCGCCTTGGTCACATAAACAAGAACCGAATGCACATACTTCAAAGGAATGGACTTTTGAAATCGAATGAAATGGATTCGTTTGATGTATGTGAATCTTGTTTACAAGGCAAGATGACTAAAGCACCTTTCAAAGGGACTTATGAAAGGGCTAAGGATTTATTGGGATTAATACATTCGGATGTATGTGGACCCTTTAAACCCATGACTAGGAATGGTGAAAGATACTTTGTAACTTTCATTGATGACTTTAGTCGTTTCGGATATGTCTACTTATTAAGACATAAGGACGAAACGTTTGAAGCATTCAAGGAATATCAAAACGAAGTACAAAATCAACTCAATAGGATAATTAAGGTACTTCGTACCGATAGAGGAGGTGAATACCTAAGCGATGCCTTCCAAGATCATCTTAGGAGTTGTGGGATTATCTCACAACTTACTCCACCCGGAACACCCCAACTTAATGGAGTTTCCGAAAGGAGGAACCGAACCCTAATGGATATGGTTCGATCTATGATGGCAAGAAGCTCGTTACCTCTATCATTTTGGGGTTATTGTCTAAGCTCCGCGGCACGTATTTTAAATATGGCCCCAACCAAGAAAGTGGAACGAACTCCTCATGAGATGTGGTTTGGAAAACCTCCTTCTCTTTCATACTTGAAAGTATGGGGATGTGAAGCTTATCCTAAGCGTTATGTAGCAAATAAGCTACATGCTCGATCCACAAAGTGTATCTTCATAGGATATCC
Organism: Rutidosis leptorrhynchoides; assembly: GCF_046630445.1. Taxonomy (NCBI): domain Eukaryota; kingdom Viridiplantae; phylum Streptophyta; class Magnoliopsida; order Asterales; family Asteraceae; genus Rutidosis; species Rutidosis leptorrhynchoides. The sequence continues at coordinate 272,005,892 of NC_092339.1, read as the reverse complement.
CAAAGATGACATGGGATATTACTTCTATGATCCATCCGAGCAAACGGTATTTGTTGCTCGGAAAACGGAATTCCTAGAAACCAAGTTCCTTATGGAGGGTGATGGTGAAAGGAAGATAGATCTTGTAGAGGTACAAGATCAAGCCGATGATACACAATTGGTTGACACTAGTACTCAACATGAGGATGTTGAAAATGATCAAGTGGATGATCAAGGTACACAAGACGTTCGCAGATCTAGTAGGATTAGTAATCCTCCCGAGAGATATGGGTTTCTCGTAGATGGTTGCTATACGGTTGATTTGGATGAACCGACAAACTACAAAGATGCTTTATCAAGGATTGATAAAGATAAATGGCAGGAAGCCATGAACGCCGAGATGCAATCCATGTATGAAAACCAAGTTTGGGAACTTGTTGAGCAACCTCCTAGCTCTAAGCTAGTTGATTGCAAGTGGCTTTTCAAGAAGAAAACCGACATACATGGAAACTTGGATACATACAAAGCTAGACTTGTAGCAAAAGGTTTCACTCAAACTCAAGGGGTTGATTATGATGAAACTTTCTCGCCAGTGGCAATGCTAAAGTCTATTAGGATATTATTTGCCATTGCTGCTCACTATGACTATGAAATATGGCAAATGGATGTCAAAACCGCTTTCCTAAATGGATATCTTGAGGAAGATGTCTATATGGTACAGCCCGAAGGTTTTGTTGATCCGAAAAATCCTAAGAAGGTATGCAAGTTAAAGAAGTCAATCTACGGATTGAAACAAGCATCTAGAATGTGGAATCATCGTTTTAATGAAGAGGCAAAGAAATTTGGCTTCATTAAAAATGGGGATGAAGCTTGTGTGTACAAGAAGGCTAGTGGTAGTTCTATAATGTTCCTTGTGCTATATGTGGATGATATATTATTATTTGGGAATGATATAACCACAATGCAAGAGGTCAAAACTTGGTTAAAAGGTTGCTTCTCCATTAAGGATCTTGGAGAAGCACAATACATATTGGGGATTGGAATCTATAGGAATAGATCCAAGAGATTGATAGGTTTAAGCCAAAGTACATACATTGATAAAATCTTGAAAAGGTTCAAGATGGAAAACTCTAAGAAAGGTTTGGTACCTATTCAAAAGGGAACCGTTCTCAGTTCATCTCAGTGTCCTACCACCAAAGATGAACAAGAGAGAATGAAGAAAGTCCCATACGCATCTGCTATTGGGTCTATCATGTATGCAATGATATGTACTAAACCGGATGTGTCATGCGCTCTAAGCTTGACAAGTAGATACCAGAATAACCCGGGAAATAGTCATTGGACTGCGGTTAAATGTATATTGAAATACCTTAGAAGGACTAAGGATATGTTTCTAATATATGGGTTTGGTGAGGAGGAACTCGCTGTAAAAGGTTACGTGGACGCGAGTTTCCAAACTGATCGAGATGACTCTCGGTCACAATCCGGTTATGTATTCATGTTAAATGGTGGTGCGGTCTCTTGGAAGAGTGCGAAACAGGAAGTTGTTGCGTTATCCACTACAGAGTCGGAGTACATTGCCGCCTCACTGGCAGCTCAGGAAGCTGCATGGATGAAGAAATTCATCGACGACTTAGGAGTGGTCCCTTCCATTCAGGACCCTCTTGAGATCTTTTGTGACAACGAGGGTGCGATTGCTCAAATCAAGGAACCTCGTGCTCATCAAAAGACTCGTCACATTGAGCGGAGATTCAACTACATTAGGGATGAGGTTGAAAAGGGAAAGATATGTATTCACAAAGTTCACACAGATCAAAATGTTGCGGATCCACTCACGAAGCTTTTACATGGGCCAAAACATGAGGGACATGTTTGTGCATTAGGGCTTCGATATTCCAGTGATTGGAATTGATCTAGTTTAAGTATTGTATCGGAACAAATTAGTTCAAACTCATTAATATAATTATGGTATTAATTTAATTATGAGTCATGTTCCAATTTAGCATATTTTATCCATGAATAAACTATTATTCTAAAATTTCGTAGTTGATCACATTTGTGGGAACAAAGTGTGAGGTCTAGACTATTATGAACTTGGATTGGTTAACATTCATATGGTGAATGCGGGGCAAGGTTGCAACCAAGGTTCATAGATGTTTGTGGGACACAAATATTGGAAGACCCGCTCTCAAGATTTACTATATGGAGCCTTTGTGGTTGATCACATGTAATCTTGAGTAAAGGAGAATATCATTATATCCTCTGACCTGAGACACATATTGGGTTCAGACATTCACCGAATATTGTGCCTTGATTCTTTCCTTCGCTATTCTGAAACATGGTAGTACATAAGTGAGGCTTCAGGTATGGTACGAAGTGTAGTGTCTAGGACGTATGTAGTCAAGATGGAATTTGTCCCTCTTATTCGTTGAGAGTCAGATGTCTAAGGCCTGATAAAGTTAGATCTATAAGAGAGTGATCATTCTATGTCTCTTGGATCTAACATGACATCTAGGACAAAAGGATGTATTGAAAGATTCACCTAATCATATTCGAGATGGGAACTCGAAAGGGATGATGTTATTGAATGGCACTAAGTCATAACATGTTGGGGGTAATGGACGGTCGTTAGGTGGTATCTGTCACTTGCATTAATTCCTTATGTTTCTCGTGCAAGTGGGAGATTGAAGGATTTTCTTATGCCCGAGAGACATAATAAATTAATGTGGCTTACATGTTATGATCCAAGTCGGGTCATACCCAATAACAAGCTATCAACACTTTATGTATTTGTCTTGATGATTGGATCATTAAAGCAAATACACGACACTCGGATTTTAGAAATTGGTTTTCTAAAATAAATGCTAGATATAATTATTTGGATAATTATAAGTATACTACATGTTGCATATTATTTATATAGGTTATAAATAATATAAAGTGTATGTATCATATGTGTGTTGCATTTTATTTTGTAATAGGTTTATAAAATAAAATACTTGAAACTATATGCATGTGCATTTTATATATTATGTAATAAAAAATAAAAGATGGAAGTAGTGGGGTGGGGTGGCGTTTTTTGGGGGCTCCTAGAAGCCAACCACTTTTCCTTGGTTACTCCATATAATTATTACAAATATACATGCATTGGTGGATCTCAAAACACTCTCTTAACTCTAGCATTTTGAACTTGAACTTGCAATTTTTTTCTCTCCTTTCTTCCATTTTTGGCTGAAAAATTGGGAGCTTCATCAAAGGGTTTTGGTTGATTTTTGCAAGTGTTTTAAGTGTCTAAAATCCTAACCATTTGGGTGTTGGTAAAAGCTTGTGGGTATCAAAGATTTGAGGCTTCAAGTTAGAGGCTTTGTTCATCCATATCATCATCTTTATCTACTTGCTTCAACCTCCATTTTAGGAGAAGGTATAATTCCTAAACTAGCTCTATTTACATTTTAGTATATTGTACAAGACTAGATCTATGAAATGGAATACATTTTAAAAGGTTAAAACACACATGCAAACTTGAAAATGCTTCCGCTTGTTCTATATATATATGGCCGAATTCATACACATACAAAATGGGTTTTGTGACTTTGTTTACATGTGGTATTCCATCAAATCCTTCTAACTTGACTTTTAAAATCAACTAAACACATATTCTATATCTATATGATATGCTAACTTAATGATTTAAAACCGGGAAACACGAAAAACACCGTAAAATCGGATATACGCCGTCGTAGTAACACCGCGAGCTGTTTTGGGTTAGTTAATTAAAAACTATGATAAACTTTGATTTAAAAGTTGTTCTTCTGGCAAAATGATTTTTCTTATGAACATGAAACTATATCCAAAAAACATGGTTAAACTCAAAGTAGAAGTATGTTTTTCCAAAATGGTCATCTAGACGTCGTTCTTTCGACTGAAATGACTACATTTACAAAAACGACTTGTAACCTGTATTTCCGACTATAAACTTATACTTTTTCTATATAGATTCATAAACTTAAGTTCAATATGAAACCATAGCAACTTGAAACACTCAAAACAGATTTAAAACGAAGAAGTTATGGGTAAGACAAGATTGGATAATTTTTCTTGTTGTAGCTACGTGAAAATTGGTAACAAATCTATATTAATCATATCCTAGCTAACTTATATTGTATTACATGTATTCTAATATATTATGTAATCTTGTGATACCATAGACACGTATGCAAATGTTTTGACATATCATATCGACCCATGTATATATATTATTTGGAACAACCATAGACACTCTATATGCAGTAATGTTGGAGTTAGCTATACAGGGTTGAGGTTGATTCCAAAAATATATATACTTTGAGTTGTGATCTAGCCTGAGACCTGTATACACTGGGTCGTGGATTGATCTAAGATAATATATATATCGATTTATTTATGTACATCTAACTATGGACAACTAGTTATAGGTTACTAACTAGGACAGCTGACTTAATAAACTTAAAACATTAAAACGTATTAAAAATGTTGTAAATATATTTTGAACATACTTTGATATATATATGTACATATTTGTTATAGGTTCGTGAATCGACCAGTGGCCAAGTCTTACTTCCCGACGAAGTAAAAATCTGTGAAAGTGAGTTATAGTCCCACTTTTAAAATCTATTATTTTTTTTGGGATGAGAATACATGCGATTTTATAAATGTTTTACTAAATAGACACAAGTAATCGAAAATACTTTCTATGTTGGATTATCGAACCGAATATGCCCCTTTTAGCTTGGTAGCCTAAGAATTATGGAAATGGCCCCTAATTGACGCGAATCCTAAAGATAGATCTATTTGGCCCAACAAGCCTCATCCGAGTTACGGATGCTTTAGTACTTCGATTTATCATATCCGATGAGAGTCCCGGAATGATGGGGATATTCTATATGCATCTTGTTAAGGTCGGTTACCAGGTGTTCAACATATGAATGATTTTTATCTCTATGCAGTTTGCGAAATGCCTGATATGAGATGTGTTATTAAAATGAAATCTTGTGGTCTATTATTATGATTTGATAATATGTAGGTTAAACCTATAACTCACCAACATTTTTGTTGACGTTTTAAGCATGTTTATTCTCAGGTAATTATTAAGAGCTTCCGATGTTGCATACTAAATTAAGGACAAGATTTGGAGGACATGCTTTTAAAATATTGTTTAAAAACTGCATTCGAAGACTTATGTTGATGTGTAATATTAATGTAAACCATTATGTAATGGTTTTGTGAGAAATGCTATATTTTAGATTATCATTATTTGATAATCGTCGTAATATTTTAAAGGTTATGGTTTGTTTTAAAATCGAATGCAGTCTTTGAAAGACGTCTCACATAGAGGTCAAAACCTCGCAACGAAATCAATTAATATGGAACGTTTATAATCAATATGAACGGGACATTTCAAACCTTGCTAGGTTGCTTACTTCTTGTTCCAGATTTTGAATAGAAGCTTGTTGATTTCTAAATGCTTGAGCATTTTGTTCATTGGTTTGTTTTTGAGATGTGAAAAAATTTTGTTTGAGATTCAACTAGCTTCGACATCATGTCTTCTAAATTTGGCTTTTTATCATCGGTTTGTGGTGGTTTATTTTGAAAAATAGGTCTTTGCTGATTGTAAGTATTGTTAGACACTTGTTGATTGCTAGGACCTTGTTGGTTGTTGTATGGAACATTTCGGTTATAATTCTGATTTTGATTGTAGTTTGGTCTTGGCGGTTGATAATTACTTTGATAATTATTTCCAGACATTTGTTTCATGTATGAAACATTATCTCTTTGTTCCATTGTTTGTTCAATACTGAGACAATCTTTTGTCAAATGTGGTCCTCCACACTGCTCACAAATAATTCGTATTGAGTGAATATCCTTAGTCATCTTTTCCATTCGTCTTTCGATAGCATCTATCTTTGCGGAAATGGAATCAAAGTCATGGCTAGAATCGGCTCTAGCTGCTTTAGATGATCTAACGATATCTTTTTCTTGATGCCACTCATGTGAGTGGGAAGCAGTGTTATCAATAATTTTGTAAGCTTCAGTTGCGGTTTTCTTCATAATGGAACCACCAGTTGCTATGTCGATGTCTTTTCTTGTAGTGATTTCGCATCCTTGGTAGAATATTTGTACTATTTGATAAGTGTCTAAACTATGTTGCGGACATCCTATTAACAACTTTCCAAATCTTGTCCACGCCTCATATAGAGTTTCATTTGGCTTTTGCGTGAACATAATAATTTCTCCTTGAAGTCTCATGGCTTTAGGTGCCGGAAAGAATTGTTTAAGAAATTTTTCAACTAAAACGTCTCATGTATCAATCGCCCCTTCAGGTAACGATTCTAACCAATCTTTGGCTTCTCCCTTTAAAGTCCAGGGAAATAACATGAGATATATCTGTTCATCCTCCACTTCTCGGATTTTAAATAGAGTACAGATCCTATTAAAGGTTCGAAGATGTTCATTTGGATCTTCCTTCAGCGGACCACTAAATTGATATTGATTAGTTACCATGTGTAGGATTTGTCCTTTTATTTCATAATCTGGCGCATTAATGTCTGGTTGAGTAATTACGTGACCGTGGCCAGTGCGTTTAGCCCTCATTCGGTCTTTCATACTTAGAGGTTCCAGATTTTCCATGATTGAATTTGTTGAATCTGAATCACTAGAGGATTCTGATTTAATGGTTTCTTCCTAGACAATTTGTGGTTCAGGAGGAATGATTAGTGGTTCAGGATCTCTGAATTGTGCCTGAATATCCTCTAGATTCTCAATTGTGAGGTCGGGTTCAAAAAATGGATTATCAGAAATTTGAATTGGAGTACTTGGTCGACTAGATGACGATTCTAAAGAAAAATCAACGGCGACAATATTGGCTAGATGTCTTGATCGAGTTACAGGTGGTGAACGTATGAAAGGTGGTGAACGTTTTGCTCGGTGCATTCACTGAATATCCTATTAGTTATAAAAATTAAAATTATATAAGTTATCAAATTCATAGACTTTTCTGATTTTTCCCACGTTTCGAATAGCCAATAGATGCAGCAGGTAGCCAGGACCCTTTAAATCAGAAGCCCACAACTCGCCACTAACAAATCCAACTATTACTACGAACCAGAAAATTTTAGATGTCTATCAATTTAACCACTTAAAATAATTTTTCGTTGAAGTTTAAAGAAATTTTAGAGAAGAAATAGAAAATTCTATGTCCTAAAAACTAGAGCGTCGAGAAATAAGAAGGAAAAAGAGTGCGTCGTAAAACGTCGAAAAATAAAAGGTCGAAAAATAATAATAAGAAAATAAGCGTCGAAACTTAGAATTCTAAAAACTAAAAATTAAAACTTACGTCTAAAGGTATTAAAGCTTAAAAAGAATTCTATATCCAAAACGGCAATTACTTAAAAAGTACTAAAATTTTAAAACGGCGTCGCAAAATTCTAAAGCGTCTAAATCTTAGTCTAAAGAAAAAGCACTAAAGGGATTTTACGGCAAAGCCTAGAAATCTAGAAATAAAAATAACTACGGCAAAATACTAAGTTTAAAACTAAGTACGAACGATAAAAACACAAATATTACGAATAAAAGATTAAAATATACAATTTATAAAAAGAAATAAAAAGTAATAAAATTACAATTTTATAAAAATATTATTATTTTATAAAAGTATTAATTTTATAAATAATAAAACTAATTGAAACTTAAAAATAAAATAAACTAAACTTAATTATTAAATAACTAAACCCTAATTAGGGTTTAATAATAATAATAATTAATAATACTCCGTAATTAATGTTGATGGTCAAAGGTTTCAGACGTGTCAGAGAGCACCATGCGGTCGCATGAGTTTTCTACACTCGAGCCATGCGATCGCATGGCTTGCAGTTTCAATTTAAATGCAGGTCGAAAAATGCAGGCTCAGTTTTTATTTTATTTTTTTCTTTTACGTTTTACTTTTTTTCTGTTTTATATTTTTGCTTTATAATTTTACAAAATAAGTAATTAAAATACACTTATATTTTTAAGATCTAAAAAAAATACTTTTATACTTTATAAAATAAATATTTTCGTTTTAATCTTTTTATTTTATATGTTTTAAATTTTTATTTTTAATATTTAAAACGTATTTTTATGACAATACATTAAAACTTAATAAAAATCTTTTTTTATAGCGTTTCGCTTCGGCGTTCCCCGGCAGCGGCGCCAAAAATACTTGATATGTGCAGAGGCGTATACGAAATAGTTATATTTTTATTATGAAATACTATTAAATACGATACATTTTTACACAAGTTATTTATTTATTTATAGAGTGGATATACCTAAACCTTGCTACAACACTTATAGGCAGTGTACATAATCGTACAGTAGTGTAGTTTTTAGTAAGTCTGGTTCATTCCACAGGGAGCTAGCCAAGTTTAACGCTATATTTTTAAAACTATATTTGTATAAATATATATATATATATATATATATATATATATATATATATATATATATATATATATATATATATATATATATATATATATATATATATATTATAAAAGGGGATTTTTACCGTTTAATGACCGGTTTGTCGATTTTAAAACTTTAGTCACAATTAAAACCTAATGTAAAATATTAAAAATAAATATAACTTAATTTAAAGCGTAAAGTAAATGACAATAATAAAAGTGCGATAATTAAAAGTGCGATAAATAAAATGACAGTAAATAAAAGTTGCGATAATTAAAAAGTACAATAATTAAAAGTGCGATAAATAAAATGACAGTAAATAAAAGTGCGATGAGATATAAAATAAAGGAATTATGCTTATTTAAACTTCCGTGATCATGATGTTTGACGTGTTGATTTTAGTTTATTACCATGGGTTAATTGTCCTTTGTCCTGGATTATTCGATATGTCCATACGGTTTTGTCCATAATAGTCCATCAGTCATAAATATAAAGTGCGAGAGTCTTCGTCAAATTATCTTTATACCCGAAGTCAAATATTCCAACTAATTGGGGATTCGAACTGTAACAAGGTCTTAATACTTTGTTTAATGAATACACCAGGTTATCGACTACGTGTAATCCAAGGTTTTACTACTTTGTTAACAATTACACCAATTACCCTTGAATGTAATCCACCCCTGTTTTAATAAATCCATTAACTATTAATACATCCCCGTGTCCGGTAAAATGAACGATAATTCGTATTTATAGATATCCCGCCCACCGTACCCGATTAAGCGTATGTGGTTATATATAGATACGTCAAATTGTGACCATTATATTAAATTAACAAGGTATCGTTTAGTTAATATAAAGCCCATTAATAGCCCATAGTCTAATTTTCACAATTGTCGTTCTTTTGTCCAAACCCCAATTATGGTACAAAGCCCAATAACCCCGTCTTTAATATTTAGCCCAACATCACGATTATTTCGGCTTAAATAAGCATAATAATAATTTAGCTATGAGACATTAATTTAAAAAGGTTGAACATAACTTACAATGATTAATAATAGCGTAGCGTTACACGGACAGAATTTCGACTTACACACTTACAATATTCGCTAACATAACCTTATTATTATTAATCTTAAATTAAAATTAAAATTATAAATATAAATATATAAGAGAGAATGAGATATTGATATTGTGTATAACTCGTCCGTAAAACCGACTTTTTATAGAATGTGGCCTGCTACAGTCATCCATGCGATCGCATGGATTTAAAGCTTCCAGGCCATGCGATCGCATGGCCAGCTGGATCAGACCACATACTTTTGTTTTCTTGTTTGCCGACGGTTTTTAATATATATATATATAATATATATATATAATTTTAAGAATTATTTATATATTATATTATATTCATGTGCATAGTTGACTTGTCATTTTAACTCCGTTGCGTCACGCGTTGATAGTTGGTTTATGTCCCAGTTTCGGATTTTCGAACGTCCTTTCGTACTATTTAATATCTTGTACTTTGCGTTTTGCGGCTCGTACTCTTGTAAATTTTAGACGTTTCTCATCAATAATTTGAACCACTTTGATTGTACTTTGTACTTTTTAGCTTTTTGGTCATTTGCGTCTTCAAATCGTCGAATCTGTCTTTTGTCTTCACCTTTTATTATTTAAACGAATATCACTTGTAAATAGAACAATTGCAACTAAAAGCTTGTCTTTCTTGAGGGATAATGCTATGAAATATATGTTTGTTTTTAGCATTATCAGATGTCCTCCTAACTTCTCCAATGCCCAAGAGTGCTTGGGACCTAAGTCCAGAAGTGTCGTTAGATTATCGAGCAGTGGTGAAGAATGAAAGTATTAGGTGACGGTCATGAAAGCGTACAGAATATGTGTCAACTGAACAACCTTCTATTGTTCATACGTTGTACGTGGCTAATTAGAGTGAGCTCGGGGTGTGGTTACTCCGACAAGTCCTCCAATATCTCCTCCTCTGAGGATCAACTTTAGTGGGCGCGTAATCCGGGGGGTACTCCTTCTAGATTGCGTGAAGTAATGTTTCGATCTCTGGAATGGTGGAACAGTAGTAACAGGTGGATTATATTACTAGTTCTTAGGGTTAGACGAGTGGGAAAGTAGTTCAGAAAAACATCTGAACTGGGAAAGATAAGTTCTCCAAGTCGGTACAGTGAATAGCAGACATGTAGCAAGAGCGTAATCAGGCATATCAGCTACAGCAGCCTAGATCGTCTACAGCAGTACATAGCATGGCAATAGTAATAGTAGCATACCGAAGTAACATACTAAAAGCAGATAGTAGTATACAGTAGCGAGAAAAAGCAAAAGCATACAGCGAGTTTACATAGCAGTAAAAGGAAACGGTAGCATGCAACAAGTTCATACAGCAGTAGAAGTAAGTAGTGGCATGCAGTAGTAGTAAGCAGTAACATGCAGTAATATAATACAGTAGCATGCAGCAGGTTCCGCAGAAACAAGTAAACGAGCAAGTTGTAGATTAGTCCTATTAGCGAATCCTACTCGACTCGGTCAAGACTCACTAATGCAACCTAATTCCCTACAACCAATGCTTTGATACCAAATGTGACTCCCCGTACAAAACCATCATGTACAGATCATCAACAGGATCATTACAAGGTCAAACACTATATGCTGTTTGAAAACCAATTTAGCATTCATGAAAATATAGCGTTTTACAAAAGATACCGTGCTTCCTATGAATAGAATCATAAACATAAGTACGTGACCCAAAGGTCGTTACAAAGCCATTGTTTGAAAATAACGTAAGTTACGAATGCAAAATAAAAGTTCCATGATTGAGACATCTTTAAGTAATGCAGCGGAAGTCTAACACAGCAAGTCTGTAACACCAAGACAACAAGTCTAACAGCGGAAGCAACAATGTCTAAGCACCTGAGAAATACATGCTTAAAAGTCAACACGAATGTTGGTGAGCTATAGTTTGTTTGTAATCAGTAATGTAATGTAGGCCACGAGATTTCAGTGCTTCAACCAGCAGTTTAAATCAGTAATTCAAATCAGTATAATAAAGTATATGTTCAACCGTGGGCACTTGGTAACTAACTTAACGTAAGTATCACCCCCTAAAAGTACACTTGGCGAGTGCGTATGTTTACGAAGTATTAAACACCCGTTAAATGTTAGCGCGACTAGCTCGAGTGGGGATGTCAAACCCTATGGATCCATATCTAATATTCGCGTTCACCGGTTCAAAGACCAATGACTAAACGTTACCGAGCTAAAGGGAAAGTTTATGCCGTTGTATAACCCACATATATATAAAGTTTAAGTACTCGTGCCTAGTATGTAAAACGTAAAACGAGCATGTATTCGCAGTTCCCAAAATAGTTAAAGTAAAAAGGGATGCTATAACTCACTGTGAAAAGTAGTAAGGTTGATACGGGATATGTAAGCAAGTGGTTTGTCCGAAAGGTCCGCAACCTAAGTCAAAAGTTACTAAGTCAGTAAATCGTTCCCAAAGGTTTAAAAGTATGTAAATTAGGTCTTAGGTATCGTCATCATTCATCATAAGTCAAAAAGGGCAAAGTAAGTTTCAATCAAGAATAGAGATCGAAACAAAGGCTGAATTTGATCAGCTGCTACTACCTCTACGTAAATCGAAAAGATGCGTAATCAGTGGCTATGGTTCCGTATGTGAGTCCACTAGTTGCTGACCAAAATTCAGAACCAAACTTGTCTTCGTTTGACCGTGGCGACGGTTTAAGTGGGAGTAGGTTAGAAATTTCAGCACAACGTTAAAAGGGTGTAGTGACTTTCGGAAAGCTATAAATCCTAAACCGTAAATCGGATTAAGACGAGTCTTAAACGAAAAGTCATCTAATCGAACCAAACATTCTGAAAATTAACTTTTACAGTAGCCCAGGTACTGATCAGACCTCCAAAAACAGTAAGCAATGTGTTTCGGTGGGTTCTTGGTGCTTGATGCTCATCACGGTTCTCATCCTTGATGCTTGTAGCTTCAAGTGCAACCCGTTGATGTGTTTGCATCATATTAACCAATTTTTTACCATCATAACACTAGTGTATGTCTAAGATAAGTAGCACAACTCATTTAAGGGTTGTATGAAGGTTGATGAACCAAAGTTACATCAAGATCTTAGATCCGACACATACATGAGTTCTAATAGTAATATTAAGCTATAAACTTGAAAGTAAATTAAATAAACAAGATCTTAAGTTGTAGAACTTAGATCTTAGTTAGATCTTGAAGATATAGAAAGTCTAGATCTAGTGTTCTTAAGTTAAATCCTAAGTTATAGAACTTGGATCTTTACTTTAATAAAACCATAAGTTATGAAACTTAGATTTTTATCTTGTAAAATGTATTTAAGCTCATAAGCCTTTGTTTACAACAAAATTGGAAGACCATAAGCTATAGAAACTTAGATCTAACATAAGTGTGTGAAGTTATAACTGAAAAGTTAAACTTCCATGTTCTTGAACTTACAAAGTTTAAACTTTAGTTTCAAGAAAAATGAGATCAAGTTTAACTAGTAATACTTGACCAATAATAATACATCACGAATTGAATTACATACAAATGAAAGAAATAAACTAAATCTACAAGTAACAAGTTCATGTTTGTTTCATACTTAAGAAGATTCAAGCCAAAGCTTGGATCTTAGGAAAATAAACCTTAAGTTTACAAAACATGAACACAAGTAAGATCTTAAAGCTTATGTGAAATGTCCCGTTCTTATTGATTAAAAACGTTCCATATTAATTGATTTCGTTGCGAGGTTTTGACCTCTATATGAGACGTTTTTCAAAGACTGCATTCATAATTTAAACAAACCATAACCTTTATTTCATCAATAAAGGTTTAAAAAGCTTTACGTAGATTATCAAATAATGATAATCTAAAATATCCTGTTTACACACGACCATTACATAATGGTTTACAATACAAATATGTTACAACAAAATAAGTTTCTTGAATGCAGTTTTTACACAATATCATACAAGCATGGACTCCAAATCTCGTCCTTATTTAAGTATGTGACAGCGGAAGCTCTTAATAATCACCTGAGAATAAACATGCTTAAAACGTCAACAAAAATGTTGGTGAGTTATAGGTTTAACCTATATATATCAAATCATAATAATAGACCACAAGATTTCATATTTCAATACACATCCCATACATAGAGATAAAAATCATTCATATGGTGAACACCTGGTAACCGACATTAACAAGATGCATATATAAGAATATCCCCATCATTCCGGGACACCCTTCGGATATGATATAAATTTTGAAGTACTAAAGCATCCGGTACTTTGGATGGGGTTTGTTAGGCCCAATAGATCTATCTTTAGGATTCGCGTCAATTAGGGTGTCTGTTCCCTAATTCTTAGATTACCAGACTTAATAAAAAGGGGCATATTCGATTTCGATAATTCAACCATAGAATGTAGTTTCACATACTTGTGTCTATTTTGTAAATCATTTATAAAACCTGCATGTATTCTCATCCTAAAAATATTAGATTTTAAAAGTGGGACTATAACTCACTTTCACAGATTTTTACTTCGTCGGGAAGTAAGACTTGGCCACTGGTTGATTCACGAACCTATAACAATATATACATATATATCAAAGTATGTTCAAAATATATTTACAACACTTTTAATATATTTTGATGTTTTAAGTTTATTAAGTCAGCTGTCCTCGTTAGTAACCTACAACTAGTTGTCCACAGTTAGATGTACAGAAATAAATCGATAAATATTATCTTGAATCAATCTACGACCCAGTGTATACGTATCTCAGTATTGATCACAACTCAAACTATATATATTTTGGAATCAACCTCAACCCTGTATAGCTAACTCCAACATTCACATATAGAGTGTCTATGGTTGTTCCGAAATATATATAGATGTGTCGACATGATAGGTCGAAACATTGTATACGTGTCTATGGTATCTCAAGATTACATAATATACAATACAAGTTGATTAAGTTATGGTTGGAATAGATTTGTTACCAATTTTCACGTAGCTAAAATGAGAAGAATTATCCAATCTTGTTTTACCCATAACTTCTTCATTTTAAATCCGTTTTGAGTGAATCAAATTGCTATGGTTTCATATTGAACTCTATTTTATGAATCTAAACAGAAAAAGTATAGGTTTATAGTCAGAAAAATAAGTTACAAGTCGTTTTTGTAAAGGTAGTCATTTCAGTCGAAAGAACGACGTCTAGATGACCATTTTAGAAAACATACTTCCACTTTGAGTTTAACCATAATTTTTGGATATAGTTTCATGTTCATAATAAAAATCATTTTCTCAGAATAACAACTTTTAAATCAAAGTTTATCATAGTTTTTAATTAACTAACCCAAAACAGCCCGCGATGTTACTACGACGGCGTAAATCCGGTTTTACGGTGTTTTTCGTGTTTCCAGGTTTTAAATCATTAAGTTAGCATATCATATAGATATAGAACATGTGTTTAGTTGATTTTAAAAGTCAAGTTAGAAGGATTAACTTTTGTTTGCGAACAAGTTTAGAATTAACTAAACTATGTTCTAGTGATTACAAGTTTAAACCTTCGAATAAGATAGCTTTATATGTATGAATCTAATGATGTTATGAATATCATTACTGCCTTAAGTTCCTTGGATAAACCTACTGGAAAATAGAAAAATGGATCTAGCTTCAACGGATCCTTGGATGGCTCGAAGTTCTTGAAGCAGAATCATGACACGAAAACAAGTTCAAGTAAGATCATCACTTGAAATAAGATTGTTATAGTTATAGAAATTGAACCAAAGTTTGAATATGATTATTACCTTGTATTAGAATGATAACCTACTATAAGAATCAAAAATTTCTTGAGGTTGGATGATCACCTTACAAGATTGGAAGTGAGCTAGCAAACTTGAAAGTATTCTTGATTTTATGTAACTAGAACTTGTAGAATTTATGAAGAACACTTAGAACTTGAAGATAGAACTTGAAGATAGAACTTGAGAGAGATCAATTAGATGAAGAAAATTGAAGAATGAAAGTGTTTGTAGGTGTTTTTGGTCGTTGGTGTATGGATTAGATATAAAGGATATGTAATTTTGTTTTCATGTAAATAAGTCATGAATGATTACTCATATTTTTGTAATTTTATGAGATATTTCATGCTAGTTGCCAAATGATGGTTCCCACATGTGTTAAGTGACTCACATGGGCTGCTAAGAGCTGATCATTGGAGTGTATATACCAATAGTACATACATCTAAAAGCTGTGTATTGTACGAGTACGAATACGGGTGCATACGAGTAGAATTGTTGATGAAACTGAACGAGGATGTAATTGTAAGCATTTTTGTTAAGTAGAAGTATTTTGATAAGTGTATTGAAGTCTTTCAAAAGTGTATAAATACATATTAAAACACTACATGTATATACATTTTAACTGAGTCGTTAAGTCATCGTTAGTTGTTACATGTAAGTGTTGTTTTGAAACCTTTAGGTTAACGATCTTGTTAAATGTTGTTAACCCAATGTTTATAATATCAAATGAGATTTTAAATTATTATATTATCATGATATTATCATGTATGAATATCTCTTAATATGATATATATATATATATACATTAAATGTCTTTACAACGATAATCGTTACATATATGTCTCGTTTAAAAATCATTAAGTTAGTAGTCTTGTTTTTACATATGTAGTTCATTGTTAATATACTTAATGATATGTTTACTTATCATAGTATCATGTTAACTATATATATATCCATATATATGTCACCATATAGTTTTTACAAGTTTTAACGTTCGTGAATCACCGGTCAACTTGGGTGGTCAATTTCTCTATATAAAACATATTTCAATTAATCAAGTCTTAACAAGTTTGATTGCTTAACATGTTGAAAACATTTAATCATGTAAATATAAATCTCAATTAATATATATAAACATGGAAAAGTTCGGGTCACTACAGTACCTACCCGTTAAATAAATTTCGTCCCGAAATTTTAAGCTGTTGAAGGTGTTGACGAATCTTCTGGAAATAGATGCGGGTATTTCTTCTTCATCTGATCTTCACGCTCCCAGGTGAACTCGGGTCCTCTACGAGCATTCCATCGAACCTTAACAATTGGTATCTTGTTTTGCTTAAGTCTTTTAACCTCACGATCCATTATTTCGACGGGTTCTTCGATGAATTGAAGTTTTTCGTTGATTTGGATTTCATCTAACGGAATAGTGAGAACTTCTTTAGCAAAACATTTCTTCAAATTCGAGACGTGGAAAGTGTTATGTACAGCCGCGAGTTGTTGAGGTAACTCAAGTCGGTAAGCTACTGGTCCAACACGATCAATAATCTTGAATGGTCCAATATACCTTGGATTTAATTTCCCTCGTTTACCAAATCGAACAACGCCTTTCCAAAGTGCAACTTTAAGCATGACCATCTCTCCAATTTCAAATTCTATATCTTTTCTTTTAATGTCAGCGTAGCTCTTTTGTCGACTTTGGGCGGTTTTCAACCGTTGTTGAATTTGGATGATCTTCTCGGTAGTTTCTTGTATAATCTCCGGACCCGTAATCTGTCTATCCCCCACTTCACTCCAAAAAATCGGAGACCTACACTTTCTACCATAAAGTGCTTCAAACGGCGCCATCTCAATGCTTGAATGGTAGCTGTTGTTGTAGGAAAATTCTGCTAACGGTAGATGTCGATCCCAACTGTTTCCAAAATCAATAACACATGCTCGTAGCATGTCTTCAAGCGTTTGTATCGTCCTTTCGCTCTGCCCATCAGTTTGTGGATGATAGGCAGTACTCATGTCTAGACGAGTTCCTAATGCTTGCTGTAATGTCTGCCAGAATCTTGAAATAAATCTGCCATCCCTATCAGAGATAACAGAGATTGGTATTCCATGTCTGGAGATGACTTTCTTCAAATACAGTCGTGCTAACTTCTCCATCTTGTCATCTTCTCTTATTGGCAGGAAGTGTGCTGATTTGGTGAGACGATCAACTATTACCCAAATAGTATCAAAACCACTTGCAGTCCTTGGCAATTTAGTGATGAAATCCATGGTAATGTTTTCCCATTTCCATTCCGGGATTTCGGGTTGTTGAAGTAGACCTTATGGTTTATGATGCTCAGCTTTGACCTTAGAACACGTCAAACATTCTCCTACGTATTTAGCAACATCGGCTTTCATACCCGGCCACCAAAAATGTTTCTTGAGATCCTTGTACATCTTCCCCGTTTCAGGATGTATTGAGTATCTGGTTTTATGAGCTTCTATAAGTACCATTTCTCTCATATCTCTAAATTTTGGTACCCAAATCCTTTCAGCCCTATACCGGGTTCCGTCTTCCCGAATATTAAGATGCTTCTCCGATCCTTTGGGTATTTCATCCTTTAAATTTCCCTCTTTTAAAACTCCTTGTTGCGCCTCCTTTATTTGAGTAGTAAGGTTATTATGAATCATTATATTCATAGATTTTACTCGAATGGGTTCTCTGTCCTTCCTGCTCAAGGCATCGGCTACCACATTTGCCTTCCTCGGGTGGTAACGAATCTCAAAGTCGTAATCATTCAATAATTCAATCCACCTACGCTGCCTCATATTCAGTTGTTTCTGATTAAATATGTGTTGAAGACTTTTGTGGTCGGTATATATAATACTTTTGACCCCATATAAGTAGTGCCTCCAAGTCTTTAATGCAAAAACAACCGCGCCTAATTCCAAATCATGCGTCGTATAATTTTGTTCGTGAATCTTCAATTGTCTAGACGCATAAGCAATCACCTTCGTTCGTTGCATTAATACACAACCGAGACCTTGCTTTGATGCGTCACAATAAATCACAAAATCATCATTCCCTTCAGGCAATGACAATATAGGTGCCGTAGTTAGCTTTTTCTTCAATAACTGAAACGCTTTCTCTTGTTCATCATTCCATTCAAATTTCTTCCCTTTATGCGTTAATGCAGTCAAGGGTTTTCCTATTCTGGAAAAGTCTTGGATGAACCTTCTGTAGTAACCAGCTAGTCCTAAAAACTGGCGTATGTGTTTCGGAGTTTTCGGGGTTTCCCACTTTTCAACAGTTTCTATCTTTGCCGGATCCACCTTAATACCTTCTTTGTTCACTATGTGACCGAGGAATTGAACTTCTTCCAACCAAAATGCACACTTTGAAAATTTAGCGTACAATTCTTCCTTCCTCAATACTTCTAACACCTTTCTCAAATGTTCACCGTGTTCTTGGTCATTCTTTGAGTAAATAAGTATGTCATCAATGAAAACAATGACAAACTTGTCAAGGTATGGTCCACACACTCGGTTCATAAGGTCCATGAACACAGCTGGTGCATTAGTTAAACCAAACGGCATGACCATAAACTCGTAATGACCGTAACGTGCTCTGAAAGCAGTCTTTGGAATATCATCTTCTTTCACTCGCATTTGATGATACCCGGAACGTAAGTCAATCTTTGAATAAACAGACGAGCCTTGTAGTTGATCAAATAAGTCGTCGATTCTCGGTAGTGGGTAGCGGTTCTTGATGGTAAGTTTGTTCAACTCTCGGTAGTCGATTCACAACCTGAATGTACCATCTTTCTTCTTGACAAACAAAACAGGAGCTCCCCACGGTGATGTGCTTGGTCGAATGAAACCACGCTCTAAAAGTTCTTGTAATTGGCTTTGCAGTTCTTTCATCTCGCTGGGTGCAAGTCTGTAAGGAGCACGAGCTATTGGTGCAGCTCCTGGTACAAGATCTATTTGAAATTCAACGGATCGATGTGGGGGTAATCCCGGTAATTCTTTCAGAAATACATCGGGAAATTCTTTTGCAATGGGAACATCATTGATGCTCTTTTCTTCAGTTTGTACTTTCTCGACGTGTGCTAGAACAGCATAGCAACCTTTTCTTATTAGTTTTTGTGCCTTCAAATTACTAATAAAATGTAGCTTCGTGTTGCCCTTTTCTCCGTACACCATTAAGGGTTTTCCTTTTTCTTGTATAATGCGAATTGCATTTTTGTAACAAACGATCTCTGCTTTCACTTCTTTCAACCAGTCCATACCGATTATCACATCAAAACTCCCTAACTCTACTGGTATCAAATCAATCTTAAATGTTTCGCTAACCAGTTTAATTTCTCGATTCCGACATATATTATCTGCTGAAATTAATTTACCATTTGCTAATTCGAGTAAAAATTTACTATCCAAAGGCGTCAATGGACAACTTAATTTAGCACAAAAATCTCTACTCATATAGCTTCTATCCGCACATGAATCAAATAAAACGTAAGCAGATTTATTGTCAATAAGAAACGTACCCGTAACAAGCTCCGGGTCTTCCTGTGCCTCTGCCGCATTAATATTGAAAACTCTTCCGCGGCCTTGTCCATTCGTGTTCTCCTGGTTCGGGCAATTTCTAATAATGTGGCCCGGTTTTCCACATTTATAACAAACTACATTGGCATAACTTTCTCCGACACTACTTGCTCCGCCATTACTCGTTCCGACACCATTTGTTCCTTTCGTTCTATTAACCCCTGGTCCGTAGACCTCACACTTCGCCGCGCTATGACCATTTCTTTTACACTTGTTGCAAAATTTGGTGCAGAACCCCGAGTGATACTTTTCACACCTTTGGCATAGCTGCTTCTGATTGTTGTTGTTGTTGCGGTTATTATTGTTGTTGGGATGATTGTTGTAGTTGCTGTTGTTGTTGTTGTTGTTGTTGTTGTTGTTGTTGTTGTTGTTGTTGGGCAATTTGTTGTATTTGCGATTGATGTTGCGATTGTTGGGATAATTGTTGCGATTATTGTTGTAATTGCTGTTGTTGTTGTATTGGTGATTCTTATCATCGTTTTCCTCCCACTTTCTTTTGACTTGCTTCACATTGGCCTCTTCAGCAGTCTGTTCTTTAATTCTTTCTTCAATCTGGTTCACTAGTTTGTGAGCCATTCTACATGCCTGTTGTATGGAGGCGGGGTCGTGTGAACTTATATCTTCTTGGATTCTTTCCGGTAATCCTTTCACAAACGCGTCGATCTTCTCTTCCTCATCTTTGAATGCTCCCGGACACAATAGGCACAATTCTGTGAATCGTCTTTCGTACGTGGTAATATCAAATCCTTGGGTTCGTAACCCTCTAAGTTCTGTCTTGAGCTTATTGACCTCGGTTCTGGGACGGTACTTCTCGTTCATCAAGTGCTTGAATGCTGACCACGGTAGTGCGTACGCATCGTCTTGCCCCACTTGCTCTAGATAGGTATTCCACCATGTTAACGCAGAACCTGTGAAGGTATGCGTAGCGTACTTCACTTTGTCCTCTTCAGTACACTTACTTATGGCAAACACCGATTCGACCTTCTCGGTCCACCGTTTCAATCTGATCGGTCCTTCGGTTCCATCAAATTCCAAAGGTTTGCAGGCAGTGAATTCTTTGTAGATGCATCCTACACGATTTTCTGTACTGCTAGATCCAAGGTTATTGTTGGTATGTAGCGCAGCCTGTACTGAGGCTATGTTTGAAGCTAGAAAAGTACAGAATTCCTCTTCATTCATATTCACGGTGTGTCGAGTAGTCGGTGCCATTTCCTTCAAAATAGTCAAATGGAACAAGTTAATCATATAGAATATTAAGAGTAGTTAATAGTATTTCGTAGCATAATATGAACTCATTTATAAAAGCTTTTTCTTCATATTAGCGTTTTATAAGTTTAAATTCGGGTAGTACCTACCCGTTAAGTTCATACTTAGTAGCTAATATACAATTCAACTACTACAATTCTATATGGAAAACTGATTATAATAATATTTCGCGTTCAAACTTTTACACAACATTTTACAAACTTACAATACCGCTTATTTTACATATAGCATGAAATATAGCACACAATAAATTTGATACAAGATGGTTGTGAAGATAATTCTAGCTAGTACACAAGTCGTTCAGCAAAGGCAATAAAGACACGTAATTCATACGTCCAGAAACAAGTCATGCATTCTGGTTTTACTAGGACTACTTCCCATCCTTGGTCTTGTGGAACATAACCGTTATGGCCGTTGATAAGACAGCGTGTTGTAACGTCGTCAAAGGGACGAGGGTTACGTAATGTCCAACAGTCCCGTAACAATCTAAAAACCTCATTTCTTACCCCAATTACCGACTCCGTCACTTGTGGGAACGTTTTGTTTAATAGTTGTAGCCCGATGTTCTTGTTCTCACTTTGGTGAGAAGCGAACATTACTAATCCGTAAGCATAACATGCTTCTTTATGTTGCATGTTAGCCACTTTTTCTAAATCATGAAGTCCAATATTCGGATATATTGAGTCAAAATAATTTCTTAACCCATTGCGTAAAATAGCATTTGGGTTCCCCGCAATATATGCGTCAAAGTAAACACATCGTAACTTATGGATTTCCCAATGTGATATCCCCCATCTTTCGAACGAAAGCCTTTTATAAACCAAGGCATTCTTGGAACGTTCTTCGAATGTCTTACAAACTGATCTCGCCTTAAATAGTTGTGCCGAAGAATTCTGACCGACTCTAGACAAGATTTCATCAATCATGTCTCCGGGTAGGTCTCTTAAAATATTGGGTTGTCTATCCATTTTGTGTTTTTATACTGTAAAATAGACAAGAGTTAGATTCATAAAAAAAATACTTATTAATACAAGCAATTTTTACATATATCATAAAGCATAAGCACACTATATTACATATATTACACCACACGAATACAACTATCTTATTCCGACTCGCTTGTTTCTTCTTCTTCGGTTTTGGTTCGTTTTGCCAAGTTTCTAGGGATATATGATGTTCCCCTAATACGAGCCGTCGTTTTCCATATTGGTTTAGAAAAACCTGGTGGTTTAGAGGTTCCCGGGTCATTGTTACAACTTAAGGACTTCGAGGGTTGACGATACATATAAAGTTCATCGGGGTTGCAATTAGATTTCTCTATTTTTATGCCCTTTTCCTTATTATTTTCTTTTTCCTTTTTAAATTCAGTTGGGGTAATTTCTATAACATCATCGGAATTCTTGTCGTAATCCGATTCATCGGAGAATTGGTAATCCTCCCAATATTTTGCTTCCTTGGCGGAAACACCATTGACCATAATTAACCTTGGTCGGTTGGTTGAGGATTTTCTTTTACTTAACCGTTTTATTATTTCCCCCACCGGTTCTATTTCTTCATCCGGTTCCGATTCTTCTTCCGGTTTCGATTCTTCTTCCGGTTCCGACTCTTCTTCCGGTTCCTCTTCGGGAACTTGTGAATCAGTCCACGAATCATTCCAATTTACATTTGACTCTTCATTATTATTAGGTGAGTCAATGGGACTTGTTCTAGAGGTAGACATCTATCACATAATATCAAACGCGTTAAGAGATTAATATATCACATAATATTCACATGTTAAAAATATATAGTTTTCAACAAAATTTGTTAAGCAATCATTTTTCAAGTAAACACGGTCGAAGTCCAGACTCACTAATGCATCCTAACAAACTCGATAAGACACACTAATGCAAAATTCTGGTTCTCTAAGACCAACGCTCGGATACCAACTGAAATGTCCCGTTCTTATTGATTAAAAACGTTCCATATTAATTGATTTCGTTGCGAGGTTTTGACCTCTATATGAGACGTTTTTCAAAGACTGCATTCATTTTAAAACAAACCATAACCTTTATTTCATCAATAAAGGTTTAAAAAGCTTTACGTAGATTATCAAATAATGATAATCTAAAATATCCTGTTTACACACGACCATTACATAATGGTTTACAATACAAATATGTTACAACAAAATAAGTTTCTTGAATGCAGTTTTTACACAATATCATACAAGCATGGACTCCAAATCTCGTCCTTATTTAAGTATGCGACAGCGGAAGCTCTTAATAATCACCTGAGAATAAACATGCTTAAAACGTCAACAAAAATGTTGGTGAGTTATAGGTTTAACCTATATATATCAAATCATAATAATAGACCACAAGATTTCATATTTCAATACACATCCCATACATAGAGATAAAAATCATTCATATGGTGAACACCTGGTAACCGACATTAACAAGATGCATATATAAGAATATCCCCATCATTCCGGGACACCCTTCGGATATGATATAAATTTCGAAGTACTAAAGCATCCGGTACTTTGGATGGGGTTTGTTAGGCCCAATAGATCTATCTTTAGGATTCGCGTCAATTAGGGTGTCTGTTTCCTAATTCTTAGATTACCAGACTTAATAAAAAGGGGCATATTCGATTTCGATAATTCAACCATAGAATGTAGTTTCACATACTTGTGTCTATTTTGTAAATCTTTTATAAAACCTGCATGTATTCTCATCCCAAAAATATTAGATTTTAAAAGTGGGACTATAACTCACTTTCACAGATTTTTACTTCGTCGGGAAGTAAGACTTGGCCACTGGTTGATTCACGAACCTATAACAATATATACATATATATCAAAGTATGTTCAAAATATATTTACAACACTTTTAATATATTTTGATGTTTTAAGTTTATTAAGTCAGCTGTCCTCGTTAGTAACCTACAACTAGTTGTCCACAGTTAGATGTACAGAAATAAATCGATAAATATTATCTTGAATCAATCCACGACCCAGTGTATACGTATCTCAGTATTGATCACAACTCAAACTATATATATTTTGGAATCAACCTCAACCCTGTATAGCTAACTCCAACATTCACATATAGAGTGTCTATGGTTGTTCCGAAATATATATAGATGTGTCGACATGATAGGTCGAAACATTGTATACGTGTCTATGGTATCTCAAGATTACATAATATACAATACAAGTTGATTAAGTTATGATTGGAATAGATTTGTTACCAATTTTCACGTAGCTAAAATGAGAAAAATTATCCAATCTTGTTTTACCCATAACTTCTTCATTTTAAATCCGTTTTGAGTGAATCAAATTGCTATGGTTTTATATTGAACTCTATTTTATGAATCTAAACAGAAAAAGTATAGGTTTATAGTCGGAAAAATAAGTTACAAGTCGTTTTTGTAAAGGTAGTCATTTCAGTCGAAAGAACGACGTCTAGATGACCATTTTAGAAAACATACTTCCACTTAGAGTTTAACCATAATTTTTGGATATAGTTTCATGTTCATAATAAAAATCATTTTCTCAGAATAACAACTTTTAAATCAAAGTTTATCATAGTTTTTAATTAACTAACCCAAAACAGCCCGCGGTGTTACTACGACGGCGTAAATCCGGTTTTACGGTGTTTTTCGTGTTTCCAGGTTTTAAATCATTAAGTTAGCATATCATATAGATATAGAACATGTGTTTAGTTGATTTTAAAAGTCAAGTTAGAAGGATTAACTTTTGTTTGCGAACAAGTTTAGAATTAACTAAACTATGTTCTAGTGATTACAAGTTTAAACCTTCGAATAAGATAGCTTTATATGTATGAATCGAATGATGTTATGAACATCATTACTACCTTAAGTTCCTTGGATAAACCTACTGGAAAAGAGAAAAATGGATCTAGCTTCAACGGATCCTTGGAAGGCTCGAAGTTCTTGAAGCAGAATCATGACACGAAAACAAGTTCAAGTAAGATCATCACTTGAAATAAGATTGTTATAGTTATAGAAATTGAACCAAAGTTTGAATATGATTATTACCTTGTATTAGAATGATAACCTACTGTAAGAAACAAAGATTTCTTGAGGTTGGATGATCACCTTACAAGATTAGAAGTGAGCTAGCAAACTTGAAAGTATTCTTGATTTTATGTAACTAGAACTTGTAGAATTTATGAAGAACACTTAGAACTTGAAGATAGAACTTGAGAGAGATCAATTAGATGAAGAAAATTGAAGAATGAAAGTGTTTGTAGGTGTTTTTGGTCGTTGGTGTATGGATTAGATATAAAGTATATGTAATTTTATTTTCATGTAAATAAGTCATGAATGATTACTCATATTTTTGTAATTTTATGAGATATTTCATGCTAGTTGCCAAATGATGGTTCCCACATGTGTTAGGTGACTCACATGGGCTGCTAAGAGCTGATCATTGGAGTGTATATACCAATAGTACATACATCTAAAAGTTGTGTATTGTACGAGTACGAATACGGGTGCATACGAGTAGAATTGTTGATGAAACTGAACGAGGATGTAATTGTAAGCATTTTTGTTAAGTAGAAGTATTTTGATAAGTGTATTGAAGTCTTTCAAAAGTGTATAAATACATATTAAAACACTACATGTATATACATTTTAACTGAGTCGTTAAGTCATCGTTAGTCGTTACATGTAAGTGTTGTTTTGAAACCTTTAGGTTAACGATCTTGTTAAATGTTGTTAACCCAATGTTTATAATATCGAATGAGATTTTAAATTATTATATTATCATGATATTATCATGTATGAATATCTCTTAATATGATATATATACGTTAAATGTCTTTACAACGATAATCGTTACATATATGTCTCGTTTAAAAATCATTAAGTTAGTAGTCTTGTTTTTACATATGTAGTTCATTGTTAATATACTTAATGATATGTTTACTTATCATAGTATCATGTTAACTATATATATATATCCATATATATGTCACCATATAGTTTTTACAAGTTTTAACGTTCGTGAATCACCGGTCAACTTGGGTGGTCAATTGTCTATATAAAACATATTTCAATTAATCAAGTCTTAACAAGTTTGATTGCTTAACATGTTGAAAACATTTAATCATGTAAATATCAATCTCAATTAATATATATAAACATGGAAAAGTTCGGGTCACTACATTATGAACTTTAGATCTTTAAAATACTTCAAGTGTAGAACCATAAGCTAACAAGCTTAGATTCTTGTTCTTGACTTCTCATCAAACAAAGGATGGAAGAAGCAAGATTCATGAAGATACAAACTAGAAAGTTCGATCTTTAACAACAACAAACAACAAACAAGAATAATGATGATGCTTACAAGTCGAATTCAAGGAAGAAAAAGAAAGAAAATAAAGTTTATTACTTACAAAGTTTGAGAGAAAAGTTGGGAGAAAAGAAGGTGTAAGTATGTTGTGTGTGAAATGAGGTTGTAAGCTAGCATATAAGTATCAAAAAAAAAAATTGAACTCTCCCTCCCCTTACTAGGCTGACGGTTTAGAGGAGCTCAAAAGGGAAGTCAAATTCCAACTTTCATGTATGGGAGAGTGTTGTTGGCTAAGAAGGTGTATAAGTCAAATACATGGAAAAGAGGTCATGCATGCTTGAAACATTTTTGTCCTCTCATTTAACTAATTAATCCATGTTTAGTCTTAATGAATCACTAGCTTAATGATGGGCTAACTAGTTAGTCCATTAAGAAATGTAGGGTGGGCTTCCAAGTCCAATAATATAAGCCCAATTACAAGTATGTAACAATTAGTAAAAGCCCAAGTAATTAACTACTTACATTAGTTAATTAAAAATAATTAATAATAATTAATTATGTACGTAAATAATATTCGAAATATTATTCGTGAAAAGCGTGTGTCACAAAGACAAGTCGAGACATTGGAAATCAATTACGGTGTTAAGTCCATTAAGGTAACTAGTAAGCATTAGTAAACACTAAGCTTAATTAAATAAGCCAATAAGCCAAGTAATTGTTATAATAAATAACAATCAAGTTTACGCAGTCATAATATTCCAATTACGACAAAAGTTTAACGTGTACCAAGTACGTATCTCGTTTAAAAGGATAAGTGACACCAACGGTCGTAAAAGCATTCGGGGATCAAGTTAAGTGATTACACACTTAATAGCACGTTGTAAGATATTAACGAGAGTAACTAATCATGATTAAAGATTCCAGAGCATAAGCTAGCTCAGTACGCACAAATACGCAGTTTCGTGAAAGCACAAAGCACAAAAGCAAGTCGAAAAAGCCGGGTCGTTACAATAAACCCTCTGTCTCATTTCAATAGTTCACTTTTATTTTTCAAAGTCTTTTGTATTAAATTTTGACTCAAAATATTTTTGTTTGTGTTATATATTATTCGATGAAATTTATATGAATAAATTAATGTTTAAATATGTTTTCATTAGTATAATTTTCATCAAATAATATATAACACAAATAAAGTTATTTTAGGTCAAAGTTGAGCAAAAAAGACCTTAAAAGTCAAAATTGGACTATTGGAATGAGACGGATGGGGTAATAATTGATGAATGATAAATTTATCATTCATCAATGCTTTTTGAACGATATTGGCTTATAAAAATATATATTAGAATAGCATTTTGAAGCAGATTTATGAATCTTAATTAAAATTTAAAAAAAAAACGCAAAAAATGTGATTTTATCTATCTCCGTTGCACCCTTAAAGTTGTTTATTCCTGATTCGTTCTCTCTCTCTCTCTCTCTCTCTCTATATATATATATATATATATATATATATATATATATATATATATATATATATATATATATATATATCATCAAGAGGGAACCAATTTAATAGGGGGAAAGGGGAAGTTAAATTTCTTTTTCGTTTTTTTCAAAAAACAAATTCACAAACATTAAGATTAGGTGAAAATATGAATATTTAAAAAATACACATTTTGATAAATGTTATTATTTTGACCAGAAAACGCGCGAAAAAATAACATTTATCGATAAATGCTATTCCCGATAACATTCATCGTGATGCATGTTATTCTTCGAGCGTTTTTTTATTTTTTTTCATCTTCTATGAAGTTTTTTTTAATATTTGACCCGATCTTGAGTTCATGGTTTATGGTTTAATGTTTCCTAAACTCTAAACCGTTCCTGTTAAAAGTTCAATTTAAACCCTAAATCTATACTCTAAACTTTGATTTCTAAACCCTAATTTCTAAATCCTAAAAAAAACGCTCAAAGAATAACATGCGTTAAGAAGAATGTTATTTCTTCGAGTATTTTCTAGTAAAAATAATAATATTTATTTAAAAGTGTCTTTTTTAAATGTTTATATTTTCACGTGATCTTAGTGTTTATTAAAAAAAAAAAAAAAAAAAAATTTACTTCCCTTCTCCTTTCCCCCAGAGAGTGCTTCCTCTTGATAAAATCTATATAAAAAAAAATACCCATATATGTAATAAGTTTATTGAATATCATAATATAATACATATTATATCAAAAAAATCAATAACCAATAGAAATTCTAAACTATTGAATATGGTAATGCATATTTTTCAAATAATAAAACGTTTTAAAGTGGTGGAACGTCCCGGTCGATAAAATTCATCTATTAGAACCTATAAAAGAAGACCCAATTTTTCCAAGGTATATGTCTCATGGTAAGTCAATTTTGGAAGCGGTTAAATGGGTATGTTCATATTGTATTTGAAAAGCAAGAAATAAGAAGGTATTCAAAAACAACATCTGGATACCATTAAAAATTCTTGCTGAGGTGCAATGTCTAAGCTTTGAATGGATCTCGAGGCACTTCAAAAAGGTTCGGGTAGATTGGCATCAATGGTTGATTAATCCGAGCTTCTATGTCGTCTCATCTTATAATCGTACGGGTATTGGTTGAGTGGCTCTTGTTTTACTTGTTACTTTCAATTGTAAATTAGTTATATAGTGTGTAAATTACATCGTGGGTTGTATATATTCGGATGCTGGTAAATGTCCCAGCATAAACATTGTACTCTCGTTGGTTTTAATGTATATACATATTGCTTGCCTTGAAAAAAAAAAAAAAAAAAAAAATACACATACATATATTCGTTTGAGCAAAAAGTCAACATGAAAGATTACGATTTCAAAAATGAAGAACGAAAGAAATTAAAAAAAAAATATGGAATTAAAGATTCAGAAAGTATTTCAAATCTGCGTAAATATAAATTAACTAAGATATATACAAACCATTTATCAAAAATTAATAACTTAATATATTTATCTAATATTGTATAAATTGTATTCGATTTTATATTGGTAACTTGAATTTTCAAAACCGAAAACTGAACTCAAATTCGGGTATCAATTTTGCTCGATCCGAAAGCCATTTTCAAATTCGGTTTGATTTATTTTCAATTTGGTTTCGATTCGATAATCAGTTTCAAATCAAATATTGAACAACCCATCAGTTTCAAATCAAATATTGAACAACCCCTACTTGCAACTTTGTAAGCACTTTGCCTCCTAAACTCATTTATCATGTCAAAATACACATAAACGTATGATGATCAAGATTGCCACAAAAGAGATGGTCCTGATTTGTTCAGACATACATGTGAATTACGAACAATTACAAAACAGCTAACGAACGTCTGACATTGATGGCACATCTTGATAAAACAGATATATGTTCTGTCATAAAAAATGTATTGGTACCCACAACACCAACTACAAAAACAGCCAAATGATAAAAATCTGTTGACAAACCCTGATTATCTATTTACTTAACGGAAGTTGAATAAACGTTGATCACTCATACTAATTATCGTACCTAATAGCGACGACCACCAGAGGTTGATAAGAGGACTCTACTAGCCTTCTTACCTTTCTTCGCCACCTCAGCAGTTGGCTTCACTTCAACAGGTTTTGCTCTCGATATAACATTTGCAAAAGAAGGTGTACCTCCTGTTGGCATGGCTGTATACACAACATTTTTGTTACAATGGCATCTAAAAATCTGTAGCTAGTACACAACTAATAGAATTTTGAAGAAATTTGGTACCAGATTATGAAGACAGAATATTAAAATTTAAGAACAAGAATTTATTGGAAATCCTTCTCCAATTATAGAAACTTATTACAATCTTCCTATTACATAGAGCAACTATCCCTATTTATAGTTAATTAATCTTGTCCATTAAGCAAGTCTAGAATAATCTAAGATAATAAAGTCTAGAATATATTAAAACTAATCAAGGAAGAAGCAAAATTGAAAACAGTGACGGCTAGGCCACTTGTTCTCCGTTCACACGTTCCACCTCCTCAAATCCATTTGATATATAATTTCACAAAATAAACCTCTAACTATTACTTTATGTCAAGATTGGTCCAACAATCACCCCCCCAAATCTTGACCTTGAGTCATCATTTATTTCTTTGAGTCTTCAATCCTTTGATCACAACTTTAATCACCGCTAATGTGTTCAACTTTAATCTTCTCCTTTTCAACACACTCTCGTATGAAATGATATCGTGTGTCGATATGCTTACTTCTTAAATGAAATACTGGATTTTTCATCAATGATATTGCTGACTTATTATCAACTTTGATCACAACTTGTTCTTCTTTTCTTCCAGTTATTTCAGCTAAGAGTCCCCTTAACCATATTGCTTCACAAGTTGCTGCAGTAGCAGCCATAAATTCTGCTTCGCAGGATGATAAGGCCACTGTTTGTTGTTTTTGTGAATTCCAAGCAATAGGTCCATTATCAAAGTAGAACACTAATCCAGCAGTACCCTTTCCATCATCTGGGTCCACCGAAAAGCTGCTGTCGCTAAATCCAAGTAGGTTATTGCTACCATTCCTTCGATAGTGAATACCCAGATACTGTACCTTTCAAGTACCTGAGAATTTGCTTAACAGCTTGAAGATGAGTAATTTTAGGAGTTTGCATATACCTACTTGCATATCCCACCGAGTATGCAAGATCCGGTCGTGTATGAGTTAAATACCGAAGGCATCCAATTGTTTTTCGGTATTCAGTTGCATCAACACATGTGCTGCCATCATCTTTCATCAACTTCAGACCTGGTCCCATTGGATATTTGGTGGAATTGCAGTCCCACATTCCCGCTTCCTCTAGGATTCTCTTAGCATATCTTGATTGATGAATTTTTATTCCATCTATGCCTTGTATTACTTCGAGTCCAAGATAATAAGAAAGTAAGCCCAGATCACTCATCTCGAATTTATCTTCCATTTGCCTTTTGAATTGTTTAATTTTCTCCGGGTTATTACCTATTACAATCAAATCATCAACATAAATTCCTACCAAAAGTGATCCTTCTTGTGTTCTTTTTGTGTATACAGCTTGTTCAAGCTTACACCTTTGAAATCCATATTCCTTTAGAACTCCATCTAATTTTATATTCCAAGCACGTGAGGCTTGCTTCAAGCCATAGAGAGCCTTTAACAGTCTGTACACCTTTTGTTTCTTCCCCTTTATTACAAAACCTTCCGGTTGAGATACAGAGACTTCTTCCTTGAGGTCACCGTGTAGAAATGCTGTTTTAACATCTAGGTGATGAACATCCCACCCTCTTTGGGCTGCCAAAGCTAGAATAAGTCTAACAGTCTCAAGTCTAGCTACGGGTGCGAATACCTCGTCAAAGTCTACACCATGTGTTATGTAGCCTTTGGCAACTAGCCGTGCTTTATGTCGTGTGACATTTCCTTTTGCATCCCTTTTAATTTTGTATACCCATTTTAGTCCAATGGGTTGGTGTCCTTGGGGTAGATCCATTAACTCCAAGTATTATTCCTTTTAATGGAAGCTATTTCACCTTCCATAGCTTGCTTCCATTCTTTATGTCTTGTAGCTTCCTTGAAATTTGTTGGTGGTTCTCCTTCAGTAAGATCATATATATCACTTTGATTTTTCCAACCTCGAGGTGGTGTATCATCATATGTCTCCTCTTCTGCCATAGATGGATCTGACTCATTGACTGTATCTGTCGAGAGACGAGACATCATAGGTCCTCGATGTTTTACTGTTGTTTCATGACTGCTAACATCAGAATGGGTTATGCTTTCCTCATTGGTCGATCTTCCTTGACTTGAGGAGCTGCTGCTTTGTGGGCTATACTGGTTCAGTAGGTTCATTTTCTGAATTTTGATCAGCTGAGACAACTTCACCGGGGTTTATATGTATCACGAATTCTCCTTTGTGATTAGGTTCTTGATTGTATTCTACTCCGGAATGCCAATCCCATTTGCGTGCTTCATCAAATTCCACATCTCGACTAATTACTATTTTCATCTTCTCGGGATCATACATACGATGTGCCTTAGTTCATGGTTCAGTTCCTAAATAAACCATAGGAATACTTCTGTCATCAAGTTTTTTTACTTGATCTGAAGGTACTTTCACATATCCAACACATCCAAACACCCGTAAATGATCAAGATTTGGTCTTCTTCATTTTAAAGCCTCATATGGTGTTTGATTTTTCAGAATCTTCGTGGGCAACCTGTTTAGAACATAAACCGAGTGACGTACTGCTTCAGCCCAGAAACTTTGTGGCATATCCATTGCTTTAAGAATACTCCTTGTTGTGCTCATCACTGTTAGATTTCGCCTTTCAACGATACCATTCTGCTGTGGCGTGTAAGGTGCAGTCAACTGTCTTGTGATTCCAGCATAATCACAATACTGATTGAACTCGTTGGATGTAAATTCTCCTCCCCGATCAGTTCTAAGGACCTTTATTTTCCTTCCATATTGATTTTCAGCAATCGCCTTGAATTTCTTGAATTCCTCAAACGCCTCTCCTTTGGTTTTTAACATGAAAGACCACATAAACCTGTTGTGATCATCAGCAATCAGCAGAACGTGTTTCCAGCTTGGGTGGCAGGGGATATGGGTCCGCACAGGTCTGCATAAACCTGTTCCAGTGGATTTTGGGCTCTAAAAGTCGTCTGGACAGAAAAACTTTGTCGTGAATGTTTCCCTGCTAAACATGCTTCACACATCTGTGTAGGGTGATCAATAACCGGCACTCCATCAACTAGATTGTTGGTCCCTAGCCGCTTTATTGTATCAAAATTCACATGACCAAGACGGGCATGCCACAACCATGTTGGATCATCAATCTTGGCATGTAAATAGATTGGTGTCCCAACCTCGAGATTAATTTTATACAGCCGATTAGGAGACCTTTAAACCTTCATTAGCAGCGATCCATCTACCTCAAACATATATAAGAAACCATGTTTGATCAAGATTACACAACCCCCTTCTTCAGCTTGCCCAAGACTAAATATGTTAGTCTTTAAGTATGGGATATAAAGTATGTCGGTCAACAAACGTTGTTCACCATTCTTACATGTTACAAGAATAGATCCTCTTCTTTCTATATCTACACACGACTTATCCCCAAATCTCACTGTACCACCAATATCCGTAAGTTTTGAAAACAGTCCTTTGTTTCCTATCATGTGGTTTGTTGCTCCAGTATCTAAGTACCACATGTTTTCTCCACCATCATGTGACTCATACTTTGCTGGAAAAACCTTCTTTTCACTTAGATGAATTACTTCCTTCTCGCTTCTTTGATTGGCTACGGACATCAATAGTGCAGGTCTGTCATCATTAGCCACTGGTAGTTCGGTTGATCTAGCTTGAGTCAAATTTGCTTGTTCTCTTTTCTTTCGTGTTGGACAATCCGATGAGAAGTGTCCAAATGCATCACATCGGAAACACTACAGCTTGGATCGATCTTTAGTTAAACTTTTGGTTGTTTGTCTTCCAGCAGGAGAGTTTTGTCTGCGGACCGAACCCCTTCCTCGACCACCAAATTGTCCACGACCCCGACCAAAGCTGTTTTCCCTTTTCTTTCTTGAGTTCCATCCTTCATAGGACAACAGAAGTTGGTCATGGCTGTTATTTGTAGTCTTTAGACTGGTTCGTTCTTCGTAAGCTTTTAGCCTACCCACAACTTCTTGGAATTTCACCATTTTGAGATCAACCAGTTGTTCGATAGTGGCTGCCATATTTAAGAATTTTCCTAGTATGGCAGTTAATATTTTTCCCACTAACGTGGTTTCCTCAATGACGGTTCCAAGTGCAATTGATTTTGATGCAATTCCAGAAAGTTCTGCTGCAAAATCATCAATTTTTTCGTTATCTTTCATCCTTGCTGCTTCAAATTCAGCTTTAAGAGTTTGAAGCCTAGCCTCCATTACTCGTTCAACTCAAGGTGACGGGTCTTGATTGCATCCCAGATTTCCTTTGCATGGGTGCAACCTGCAACTTGAAGAATCAAGTCTTCAGGTAAAGACTGATACAGATAAGTGATTGCAGCATTATCCTTTTTCTGATCGACATCAGTTCCAGGTTCAATTGATTCCCAGATTCCATGTGCCTTAAAAATCGTTTTGATCCTAAGCGACCAGATGGGATAATTGGTCGCAGTTAGGATAGGGCACTGGAACATAAGATGGTTGGTATCCTTGATTGCATCCGAGGTATTGATAATATCCACCATGAATCTGGTCTTCGATCGACGCTCGTATTTTTTCTGTCTTAGAATCTGGTGATTGATCTAGTCCTTTTGATCAACAACACGATCCCTTTTGTAACTTAGCTCTGATACCAATTGCAAAAAATTTGGTACCAGATTATGAAGACAGAATAGTAAAATTTAAGAACAAGAACTTATTGAAAATCCTTCTCCAATTATAGAAAAACTCTTATTACAATCTTCCTATTACATAGAGCAACTATCTCTATTTATAGTTGATTAATCTTGTCCATTAAGCAAGTCTAGAATAATCTAGGATAATAAAGTCTAGAATATATTAGAACTAATCAAGGAAGAAGCAAAATTGAAAACAATGACGGCCAGCCCACTTGTTCTCCGTTCACACGTTCCACCTCCTCAAATCCATTTGAGATATAATCTCACAAAATAAACCTCTAACTATTACTTTATGTCAAGATTGGTCCAACAAATTTAACCGCCCATTGTAGCGGGACAACTAAATTTTCATCCTTTTGATTGAATTGAATCATATATCATTATTAATCCAAAAATTTGGTTTAGCTAACATTTTATTTTACTATTTTTTTTAAAAAAAAATCCTACTTATTGGCCGGAGGTCCACTCGGAAGCAATCTCTTTATCCTTCGAATAGAGAGAGGAATCACTTTCTCTACTTTTGAGTGTGTTTCACTCTGGGTGGAGAAATGACTTGTTTTTATTCTCGGATAGGGGAATAAGGATTGTCTATATCTCACCTCCCCCATACGTATTGGGTTTTGTTGTTGTTGTTGATTTAGCTAACATATTTGGCAAATGTTAAACAGTCTGCTTACTCATTCATTCATATTCATATTAACATATATAAAACACCCCACTATTTATAAAAATATTTTTTAACATAATATTGGCTTTAAAAATCAGACTGTTTAACTTTGCATAGATATCGAGTAAACTTGATAGAGAATAGCAAGGCCAAGCCCAATAATGATAATCAAGGCCAAGTCCAATAAGAATGTCTATATAAAGTGTGTTAGTAGTTAGGGAAAGGTCATTCAGAATATTATGTGTGTGTTTGTATCGGTTCTTGAGTGAACTTGGGCAGGAAGTTAGCTTATTGCTACTTCTCTGAATTAGGCAGAGTGTTCCAATTTATTGGATCTCTGATTTATGTTTATCTTCTTTTACTCCGTATTATTAATAATAGTAAGTTTTGTTCATCTTCATTGTTCATCTTTTATTACTTGCAACCTGCTGCTGCTATTTTGAGTTCTTATCAATGGTTCCATTGCCCTCTACTCTCTTCTCTACCATGGTGAATCCAGAAAATCAATCACCAATCACCACCAGATTGCAATCCGAAATCAATTCAAATGATGAGAAATTCACACCATCTCCAGATTCATCCTATTCACCTTCACTATCACTATCAGAACAAAACCGTATTGCTATTGATTATATTGAGCAATATATCAACAGATTTAAAGTCTCATGTGCCCTAATTCCTAACCTATCTGCAGCTCAAGCAATTGAAACTTTTATAAGTGGATTAGAAAAAGATATCAGAAATTGGTTACAATTATTGAATCCTGGGTCTTGTGATCGGGCGATGGATCTCGCACGCCACGTCGCCATAGCCACCGCTCATGGAGGAAATACAATTTCTAGAAGAAATCTGGTTGTAGAATGGAAGATGTGTGTTAGCTCAATTGATCTTCAGTCTGAGGAACAAACCAACGGAGTCATGTTGAAGGGAGTTAGAGAAGAAATAGAGGAATATATTCAGGAATGTGAATTGATACCAACTAAGGTTCCCGATCAATTGAATGGAGATGCTAACGAAACGTGTCTGGAAGGGGCTGAGGAAGAAGCGAAAGAGACAAAAAGCTGCAGTACAGTTAATCGTAAAGGTAACCCTAATTCTAAGGGCTCAGATGCTTATTATTCACGTTCTAGTGTAAGGCCCAATTATGGCAATGAAAAATCAAGCCCAATTACGAGCCCATGTCTTCAATCAAGTAAGCTACAATCTCAATCAAGCCCACACACTCACCAAGCCCAACAAAATCCTTATTTTCCTAACAGGACTGTTAAACCTATTTTCACTTCAAATCATCTTTTGACTAAAATCGATATGGATATGGATGATTCGATCAAAGAGGGAGAAAGCTGCTCAATTAAATTTGAAGTTCATGGTGATCTGGTGCAACACAGAATTGGTTCACCACTCTTGAATCATATTTTACTCAATAATCGTTTAGAAGGAAACCCTTCTCAGCTCTCTACAAAGATAAAATCTAACACAATGGTAAGTCAAAGCAATTTTTCAAGCTCAGTAAATTTTATAAAGGAAAAAGACACCATGATTCCTGTCGTTAGAGAATTTGAGCATCATGGTTCTTGTTTCTTTGCAAAGATAAATTCTAAATCGGGTTTTTATCAAATGGGGGTTCACAACTCAAATGTGAAAAAGACGGCCTTTATTACTCGTGATGGACAATACGACTTCATTATTACGCCTTTGGCTTTGAAAAATGCACTAATCATATTTCCATCAACAACGGGTAGCTGTTTAACACCTTATGCATTCCTAGAAGATGAAAAACAAACTCGACAATGGCTTATCGCATGGAAATACGATTTTAAGGAAGGCACCACTTGCGCAAACTCCAATAACATTGCCAATATCCAAATCTCAGGCTTGAGGACAAGCCTCATCTTCATGACGTCGGTATTGATAGAGAATAGCAAGGCCAAGCCCAATAATGATAATCAAGGCCAAGTCCAATAAGAATGTCTATATAAAGTGTGTTAGTAGTTGGGGAAAGGTCATTCAGAATATTATGTGTGTGTTTGTATCGGTTCTTGAGTGAACTTGGGCAGGAAGTTAGCTTGTTGCTACTTCTCTGAATTAGGCAGAGTGTTCCAATTTATTGGATCTCTGATTTATGTTTATCTTCTTTTACTCCGTATTAATAATGATAATCAAGGCCAAGTCCAATAAGAATGTCTATATAAAGTGTGTTAGTAGTTGGGGAAAGGTCATTCAGAATATTATGTGTGTGTTTGTATCGGTTCTTGAGTGAACTTGGGCAGGAAGTTAGCTTGTTGCTACTTCTCTGAATTAGGCAGAGTGTTCCAATTTATTGGATCTCTGATTTATGTTTATCTTCTTTTACTCCGTATTATTAATAATAGTAAGTTTTGTTCATCTTTTATTACTTGCAACCTGCTGCTGCTATTTTGAGTTCTTATCAAAACTCGTATTAAAATATTTTTATAACAAAATCTGGCATAAAAGAATATGATAAATAATGCTACATTAAATATGCACATAAATATTAGCGGCATTTTTTAAGAGAATTCACATAAGACACTTGATATTTAACCTTTGTCAATATTAACATATACAGAAGAGATGATCTAGAAAACTGTAACATGCGTATACTTAGTTTAATCAATTAACATTTTTGTATCATTTATCTACTTTAGATTGTGTCTCTATTTTGTAAATACTCAAACCACATGTTATCTTTTTGTTGACTTGATTCAACTTACAAAAAATTTACTCAGACTGTATAATTTTTGGGATCTTACGTTAAGATGACTTAGATACTTTGGTTAACTAATACTGTATCAGATCAGTTTATACATATGCATGGAATAAACTGTACGTTAGCATGTAGAAGGAAAAAATCTTAAACTTTCTACAAAAAAGGGACAAAACAGGCATTATTCATAACTTGCTAAACTGAATATGTAAATAATATACTATTTTGATATATAAGCAATGACATAACTTGAACAAAGAAAGATAGCATAATATACAAAACCAGCACTTTCAAGGCTTACCAGTTGAAGAACCACTTGACATGTGAATTTCCTCTATTCCTAAAGCAGGGGAATCATGTGATGCAGCAAAACCAAGCCTAGTGACATTCGAAAAAAGTGGTCTATCTACCACTGTCGGAGGGCTTGATGATGTCGCAGACGAGCTTCCCAGAGCTACAAATCAAAGGATAACAATGTAAAAGACTCAATATTTATGTCAGTATGTCATTACATGACAATATGACATGCATCTATACACAGATCTTGGAATAATAAAACCAAGGTTGCATAAATCACTACTCCGGGAATACTCGATTGGGACTTCTTAGGGCGTGCTTGGCAAAATCAGAGAGTACTCATAAGTTGACCAAGTTTGACTTTGACCATATTTGACTTGACCAAATTTGACTTTGACCGATTTTGCATGTAATCTCGAATTTGACCAACATTTTCCGAGTACTTCCCGATTTGCAAAAACCGAGTACTCGCCGAGTAATTCCGAGTTCTGCAACTCAGAATAGAACAGATAAGAGAAAACTTGTATACCTTCAAAGTCATCCAGAGAATATAAAGGAGCATAATCATGGGAAGGCTGTGTATTAAATCCTGCAGGCACGTAATTCGCAGCAGCAGCTTCAGCCTTGACTTTCTCCTCTTGTTCCTAAAAGAAATAAAAAAATAAGACAAATACTCCCATATGGTAGGGACCCCTAAGCGGCATCAAAAGTATATACAAAAGAAAATGGTAAATTTGTTGCTTTCATAAGAAAATGGTAAATTTGTTGCTCATTCTCCCATATTACAATAACTAATACAAATTTATTAATTCACAGTAGCAGCACATTCAGACCTTTCTAGCAATGCGTTTCCGATGCTTGTCCCTATTTTTCAACTCGTCCTCAAAGGGAGAAAGTGAAGTAGGAGGTAGTATTCCAGTCAGATCGATTTCACAAAGCTGAACATAAATAGGAACACCAATTAGACAAGATCAACATAAAATAATGACATTTGTTGCATATGCAGGCGCCTCTACCCGTTTATTCATTACAGCTAGTTTTCAGATTAGTGTTTAACAGCATACCTGAAATGTGGTTGTTAAAGAAAAATGGCTCAAGTAGCGATATCTCCTCCTCATGGCTTCTGATTGTGTGATCGTCTCCAATTGCAAAATCTTACCATTGATCCTGCAAATATGTTAATGTATGTATCAGAAGGAACCGTGAAGAATGTACAGATACAACTTCAATGCAGAATCAACTTGAGATTCTAGTCATATGTATATGTATGCACTATAAAATATGTTAATTATAGATATCAATACAAGCGAACAACCGATTTGGTGATTTCTTTCTTTGAAAGGGTAAATTGTAGAATTTATTGTAGAATTTTTGATAGTAATATTTATAAAAGCACCATACCTTTGTGGAAGCCTCTCATAGCTTCCATAATGGTGGAGAAAACACTTCATATTAAACGGATGGAGTATGAGGTGCTGACCATCAGCTGCCTGATAATCAAATAATTAACAAATTAGTGCGATAATAAACTAAAACTAGAAAAGCATAAATATTTCAACAGAACAGCACAAAATAAGTTACCTGGTAGAAATCATATGATGCCTTGATCTTCTTATCTGCAGAACCATCAAAGGGCATTTGCAAACCCTTGCTATCATCATAAGAAGATGACAGACCTTGAGCTTGAGCATCATCTGATTCATCCACATCAGCAGTTTGATTAAATAAAGATTCATTAACATCAGCCAATTTCGATCGACCCACAAGATACGATTCATCAACAACAGCAACTTCTTCAGGCGTAATCGAACCAAAATTCAAACTAGGTGGAGAACCTGCATGAGAAGATTCAATTTTACGGGAATTAACCCCATTAACCTTCCTATGTTCATTCCAATATTTCTTCCTTTCTTCTAGCTGTTCCATTGCGGCACAAACATACGGTAGTCTTTCCAGGTCATCAACAAGCCCTGATTCAGCTCTAGCAAGCCAACTATCTAAATCGGACATGGCCTTCCTAACTGACAGCTCAACATCTCCAGTAAAAGTGAACTTCGAAAAGGAATCATAAACTTCCTCCTGCGCATTGACCATTTCATTCTGTTTTGCAGTTAGAGTTAACGAATCTTTATCACGTGTTAAAAGCATAAATTCAATGACATCACCAACACAGTGCTGCTTAACATTCTCAATGTAGATGGTATACAAGTCTTTTGATGATATCATCATAAAACATAAGGGACACTTCTTCCAACATTCACGTTTATGATCATCTTCTCCCATTAAAAAGTACCTTAATATACACGGGAAACAAAATATATGTCCACATGATGTCATCTGTGGACACAAAAGTTCCTCCAAACATATTGGACAGTTAGTCGGATGTGGAGTGAAATACTTCAAACATATAATATCCTCCCACTGCAACATCTTATCCGGATCCATCATTTCAGGAGCATGATTGCCAGAATCCAACAAAACAAACTTATAATTCGCTTGAAGAAACAAATCTTTATTGTAAGGTTTTATCTTTGGTAACCTTCTAGGAGGATTAACTCTTGCTTTTGGATGAGCAATTGGATTATAATGAAAATTTAGCAAGTGATTAGCATTAACTCCCTGTGCTTTCCGTCCCGATGATGTCGGAGTGCCTTGATTGCTGGAGCGAAATCTCTGCTGACCACCTGAAGAGCCTCTATGTTGAGTAAACCCGACACCAGATTGGTCAGAAATATTATGTCCGCGAGATATTTGGTGGTCTGAATTCTTTTTACCATTTGGTTTATGTTCATCTTTCACCTATAACGATTAAAAAAACTCGAACTTTTAACTTACTGATCCATGTAAATGCAAGGTGTTTCTTATGCAAATAATAACAACACACAAAAGTTTACCTTTTTGGATGATCCACTAGAAGCTTCCGGTGATGCAGTAGCTGGTGCTGCAAACAAGCATAAATGTAACAACAGTTAGAATAAACTAAAATACATCAAGAGATATAGGTGATGTATTAACAGCTGCAGCATCATACCACATACACATGTATATATAATATATATATATATATATATATATATATATATATATATATATATATATATATATATAATTTTATATGCATAAGAAGCAGATAACAAAATTGTTACATAAAAATGAAATTATCGTAACAGTATGAACTCAAATTGTGCAGAACGATGCAAAACCCTAAAATTGGACAGGTTTGACTGCTAAAAAATTCTAGGGTTTCAAAAGAATTAAAACAATTACACTGGAATATAAGAAGAGATATAACCTGTGACGTTATCCGGGATGTCAACGGGATCGGAGATACGAAGAGATTGAATGTTGTGTGTTTGGTTGGAAGGAGAGTCAAATTGGGGGTGATTGGATCCATGATTGCAATTAGGGTTTTGAGAGTGAGTATGAGATGAAGATGACGATGATGAACCTAGATTTTGAGAGGGCAAGATGGACATGAAAATTTAGCAGATGGATTTAGTAAATATGTTAGGGTCAATCGCATATGAGAAGCTAATTTATGATTCTGGTTGTATTTTTATTTGTTTGGAGGATTGGAGGATGGTGGATTGAAAATTGAATTGATGGATCCGAATACCGGTGGAATCTTCTTCGTACCGACTATGATATTTTCAATATACCCCCTGCTTAAACCTCTTTTTTCTGTTTTCTGACCTTGTTGAATGGTAATAGCTTTATGAAGTAAATGCGACTTGTATAGTCTCATTCGTCTACTTTTTTAAAAAAAATTGTTAGTGCATAATGTGTAAGTCCGTAGTTCATGTTATTTTTATAACATTTTTGTAACAATTTTGCTAAAATTCAACACGAAATTCAGAGACTATCGCACGAGAGTGTTTTTGTCACACGATATAGTTAAGTCGGTGTAAGACTTGTCAGACTTGACAAACACACAATAGTGTGAGTCTGTTGTACGAATGTACGATAGACAGAATCTGTGGCACGACGTAGTGTTGACAGTGTATAAATATGGGTTACGGGTTTCATTATGAGGTTACACACTTTGCACAAACCTAGCCGAGTACTTTCTATGTTTTCTGATTCCAATTAACCCTAACATGAATAACAACTCTAGGTATCGTTCTAATCTCTTGTAGGTTTGATTATTCGATCTTGAAAGTTTACAGTTATTCGATTAAAGCTTGTTCTAGTGAATTTCGCCTCTAGATCGAGTCAACGTTTGATCTAGGATCCCTATTAGCACCAACAAAAATTATGTATATGATCTTCATAGTTATTTTTAATAAATGTGTTTAGTTCCTTATATTTTTTTAAATATGATGTTGGTCTCTTATTTCAAGAGTGTTATCCTGATCAGTCATTTACATTAACGACCGTTAATATGTTCGTGATGTTTTCTTTATCCTTCAGTTAGTCCTTCACATTATAATTTATCTTTAAACATAAAGTTTAACGATCGTTGATGTACAAAGACTAAATTAGATAACACTTATGAAATAAAGGACTATTAGCGTAACTAAAAAGTATAACTAAACACAATTTTTTTTTTTAAACATAAGGACTATCTAAATAACTTTGTCTTTGTATTTTGATTCACATACACATTATTCTTACATAAAATACACTATTATTAAAGATATGATAAATATTGAATCTGACCACATAAATTAGTATGTATCATTCACTAGAGAAGTATTTGCTCTTCTATTGTGAGTTTAACATCTCAATAACTCTTATTTATATATCATTTACTTCGTTCTCAGATATGTTTGGTTAATTAACATGTTTACAACCACTGATTCATTTAAACTCATTCACCTTGGTATTAAGTGATATTCGAATACTTAAAAGTTGTTTACTTCTTTTTTGTTTTAGTTTTGTTGGTATGGAATGTATATCGAAGTTGACGATCAAAGTAATAGTGGACTATAAAATTGAAAGAAATTAAATAATATAGAAAGAAATTCGACTATGTATGCAAGTTGAAGTAAACTATAAGGGTGGTTTCTGTAAACTCTCTAAACTTCTTTTAAATCGCACAAGATACATTCAAACTGAACGCACAAAACATACACCTTCAGAAACCCTAATCTAAACCCATGGAAGATACCTTCAAAGTTCGAGTTGACAAAGCTTTCGGATCTCTAGAATCTTCTTCATCTTCCACCATTAAATCACAACAAACTTCATCTTTAAACTCCTTGTGGTGTCTTACAGACGAAGAAATCGAAAGAAACAAATGGTTACAGGATAAAATCGAACAACCTCATGACGATATCGATGAACAAATTCACCGTCTTAAAAATCCTAAACCTTATTCCCCCTTTCTGCAAGGCCTTATTGCTGAACCCGAAACTTCCGATCAAAAAAACCTAGAATCTGACATTCAAGAGCTTGATGATGACGAAGATGATGATGATGAAAATCGGAAACCGGAATTGATTAAACCGGATGATCATGATAATGAAGAATGGAATATTCGTACTTCAGTTGGCATGGATTGCACTCTCGATAACGAGGTAATTACTTTATCATATTTAATTGATTTTCTTTTAGTTTAGGGTTTTTATTTAGTGCAAATTGTTAAATATAAACAACTTATTAGCCTAATGTTCAACCTTGGTGAATGTGCATTCACTTGATTGCCTTTTTTTTGCTTTTTATTAACAGTAAACGTTATTTTTTTCTAGTTTATGTCGAAAAGCAAACCACACAAAGGGTATAAAGAAAGCATACATACTGTTATTTAGGGCTTGCAATTTGTGCTTGTGGGTTGTGGCGGATACATTATACTTGTCTCATAACCAAATAATAACTTGTCCATTCTGTCGTTTTGAGCAAAAATTGAACCCTAACATGTAGAAGTTTATCAAATGGTTTAGTGGCACTGACCCATTCATGACCCGATCTGGTATCAAAAGGTAGGAGATAAACATTAGAAGGTGAGAGTCTGAATACTCTGAATGTACACATAAACATTAGGGCATAAGTGTAACCAATCATATATATTAGGGAATAAACATAAGGGAACCATACAATGGTTAAATTTTGGGTGGAAATATAGTAATTTAAGTAGTTAATTGGGAAGGTCAATGTGAACCATTCAATTTACAGGTTACCTATGTCAATCAGTTTGCAGCCCCTTACCTGCGTATTATTGTCAGATTTGTGTCATGTCAGCAATTGCTTTCCG
This sequence comes from Rutidosis leptorrhynchoides, assembly GCF_046630445.1. Classification (NCBI taxonomy): domain Eukaryota; kingdom Viridiplantae; phylum Streptophyta; class Magnoliopsida; order Asterales; family Asteraceae; genus Rutidosis; species Rutidosis leptorrhynchoides. The sequence goes on along the minus strand of NC_092339.1, from coordinate 271,961,125 downwards.
TACTTTCATTGACCAAATCCGAGTAAAAATAAGTGTGAGACTCACATACTGAATTGGAATTGGAACAAATGTAATTACAATAACACACTCACTTATAATGAGAAAATATTTAATAAAGTACTGCACCAAGGTGGAACATCTATGCTATTAAATTATAGTATATGTAACATGCCCTGTTAATCTGACTTTTGTTTGCCGTCACTTTATCAAATCTGATACAGGAAGAGGAAGATGCTTTTGACAAGGTTGCTGTGGGCAAGGAAGAAGCTGCAGATCGTTATTACTTGAAAAGTGTTAATGATTATGATGTTGATATAGATTCCATCAATGAGCGTCCCAACTCATTTTCTGATGTGATCAAGGACCCACGTGCAAATCACATGGCTGCAAAACTCAGACTTAAAGAAGACGATGAATCTCTTAAAAAATTAGGTCTGCAAGTTTCTGAGAACAACATTCAAAAGTCAACTAAAACTGCAATAGAAAATAAGGAACAATTAGTGAATACTGAACCTCAAGGAACGAAAGTAGTACCCTTTTTCCCTCAAAGTTCATCTAGTCTTCCGGATTATGTACGCAACCCTTCAAAGTACACACATTACACCTTTGATTCAAAGGATGATGTGGACGAAGAAACAAATCGGAAAGTGTATATAGAGTTGTTTAATTCGATGAAGGGGTCTGATATGATGGACACAGAAGATGTTTCGAATGATTCTTTGAAATCGATTACGTTTACTCCGAAAAAGAAGTCGGGTGATGTTATAATGAAGAACAGTAAGGGAGTTGGATATGAAGATAAGAAAGTTGTTCCGATTAGTATTGTTGATAGTGAGGACGTTTGCATGATGGATGAAGATGAACCTGAAATGGCTACAAATAAAGGTAGCGGCTTGAAAGGTGGTCGCAGGTATCGAACAAAGGGTGGTATCCGTGATGAATGAGGTAGGCATTGTGTTGATATTGATGTCGTTCTTAATTTTACCTCTTGTGTATGGAATATTGTTTGGTTAGCATTCGTTATAGTTAACTGTGTGTATTTGTTGGATTGTATTTTTGTGAAATTTTTATGTTAGATATGAGATACAGTTGCTTGAAATTTTAATCTTACTCTTTGAAATATTCAGTATTGTACACATGGTTTTAAAAAACGGTCGAGGCGTACGCCTCGAGGCGCGCCTCGGTACGTTTTTGGAAAATCTCGTTTTGGAACGTACGCCTTGATGGTCATTAAAAAACGTACGCCTCATAAGCCCAGACGGTTCGATTTTGGCGTCGGAAACCTTAAATGTTGCCGGAAACAAGAAAAGATGAATAAAGAAAACAGGAAGAAGGAAAAAGGAGAGAAGAAGAACTTACCTGTAAATATGACTTTAAAAGTTTACACAGTGATTGGAGTGAACCGGAGGTTGAAGAAAGAGATTGAATATATTTTATCTTTTATTTCTTTTTACCTCGAAGTAGTTGAAAGATAAGTTGCTTTTTGTCAGGAAAAAGTATGAAGCTACACTACTTTTAACCATTCTAGTGACTAGTGAAATAGTATAGGGAAATGCTTTTTATTTTATTATTTATTTTTATTAATGAGTATTTATATACTATTATATACATATATATACCTTTACGGAGTATAATTTTGTTTTCTTTTGTCAAATTTTAATTACAGCCCATAAACTTTTACTAAATGTTAATAATAAGAACAAACTTAATATACACTCTTAAAACTTTAATAAAATGACAATAACAGCCCCTATTATTTATATATTATCATAATATATATATTTATTATTAAAAAGTCAACATAAGTCAACTCCGCCTCGAACGTACGCCTCGATTCGCCTCGAGGCGTATGCCTCGCCTCACAAAGGAGAAACGCCTCGAGGCGCTTTTCCGTTTTTTTAAACCTTGATTGTACATATTAGGGGTGTATGAGATGTTTCTTTCCATCAAGCATTCAACTGTGTAGACTGTAGGTGACATTCTAGAAACTATGAATGCGTTTAAACCTGTTTTATCCTAGCCTGGTTTGGCCTACGAGTATGATCATGCATATTTTAACCGAGGGGTCTTAACATGCTTGCTCAACGTAAAGGAGGGGTTTAAGGATCTTAGAACGTGGCTCTCCGGTCCGGCTACCGTGAATAACCCTGGCCGACATGATGATGTCGGCGGGGTGGCCAAGTGATTAAGTCCACCTTCGATGACGTCCGTCGATCAGAAGGCCCCAAGCAAGGTCGTAGGTACCAGTTAATAAAGGACTAACCTGTTAACCTTTAGAAGATGATAGAGGATGTAAGTTACGTAGGATGTGTGGTAGAAGATGGCTACGTAACGTGGTATGTTACTAACGACGATTAGGGTTTGTATTTATAGGCCAACCCTAATTCTAGAACCGTCATAGGATAGTGAGAATCGTTTCCATAACCATCTCCCCCGAATCACGGATATAATTATGGAAAAGATATTTGCTTGTTAGCTAAGCAACTGCCGTAAAGGGACCAGATACGGATCCGCATGCCGCATGACGCATGAGAGCACCCCGCATACGCACCATAGCGCATGCCCGTGTGTATGTTACATGCGCATGCGGGCTGCGGTATCATTAAGTCCCCCCAGTTTGATGTTATATGACGCAAGTCATATGATATCAAACTATTAAGCGAAAAAGAGAAAACAAAAGGACGACGAGCATTTAATGTCCTCGCATGCGCCTCGATGCCTGTCACAATCGCAGAAGCCCATTCGGCTGACAAGACATAAAGTAACAGTGCCGCAGGCGCGTGCGAACCACGCGCGCGTTTGTAATCATTCTTAACTGACACCACGCGCGATCAGCAAATGCTACCCGTCGATTGCATTACACGTGTATGGCCACGATCACACCATTCCAACCCACGATCCCCCAATCTTGCCTATAAATAGCCCCAAATCACACACATTTTCACTTTTCCGGTGTCAAGCTTCCCAAATACGCTCTCGCCTCCAAATCCTATCAATTCCGATCAACTCCGTCATATTCCGATCGTCATTTAAAGGTCAGTCGTTCTCCATTCATCTAAAAATGACCAAAGCTAATGAAACTTTCGTAGAGAATGTAGAGTCCAACATAGGCCAGAAAAACATCGACCACTTAGTTAAGCAATACCCCCCTCTAGCGGGTTACAATCCGGTACCACCACTGCCTAGCCAGCGAGCCCATCAGCCACCAGAGAATAAGGTGGCGATCTACGAACATGCTTTTAAGCATGGTAATTTTAGGGTTCCACCCTCCGACTTCTTTTTAGGCGTACTAGATCATTTCAAAGTAGGGCTAGGGCAATTGCACCCGTATGCTATAGGCAAAATCGTTCTATTCGAGATGTGGTGTGTTGCACTCAACACAGTACCATTGGTGAAGGTTTTTTGCCACCTATTCCGCTTAGCCAACCACCATAAATCTTGGTTCACCTTCTTCGCACGCCAAAATTTCACAAAAACCCCGAAATCGAATGCGGGAAGTTGGAAAGAAACTTTTTTCTTCGTCGACCAGACCGTAGTAGGCACTGGCTTCCCGCAGACGTTCATTTGGTGCGAGAAGGTAGAAAAAGATGTGAACAAGATGCCAGCGTTGGATGACGAGGAGAAAAAGTTGTTGAAGCAGTGCGTCAACGCACAACTGGTGCACCGTTCGTATGGTAATGTTATGCTGCGGTTGGGGAAGATCTCCGCGTATTGGCCTTGGGAGGATGTGCGGCCGGCCATAGTTGGCCCCGATGGAAAGGGTAGGAATAGCATAAACGCGTACTTACATAAATTTTTGTATATTTTCTAACGCAGGTGTTTATTGTTTGCAGAGATGAGGATGAAGAAGGTGCTTACCGCGGAGGAGATTGCTGGGATCTCTTTCCGCAAGCAGGATGTGGACAAACAGCTAGAGCAGGCAGCTGCTAGCGAACATGTGGAGGAAACGCCGGCGGAGTCAGGCAATAAACGCAAGGCGGCTGGGACGTCCGAGGCTCAGAAGAAGAAGAAGAAGACTCCTAAGCAGCTGGAGGATATGCGCAACGACAATTTTGTTGCCATCGAGCCGCGGTCCGCAGACCTACCTCCCCCCATTAATGGTGAGCGTTTATTTTTTCGCATGTATACCGCGTAGAAAAATCTGCGTACTAATCTGAGTATTTTGCAGAGCATGTGGAGGAGACGCAGCCAACAACACCGCGGGTCAACCCCGAGCTGCAGGCCACTGCCACATCCAAAGACAAGGCGATCCCCGTCGAGTCTGAGTCTACATTACCTCCTCCGCAAGGCAGCTTCCGTGTTGCCAACCTCCGCCAACTTTGCCAGTCCTCCGCAGAAAATGCTGCGGAGCAATCTGCATTTTTGCAGCAAATCTTCCCAGCAGAGTTCCGCGAGCAACTGGCCGCACTGCCGTTCAACCAGGCGCTCAACGCCTTTGTCCAGAACGGGCTGGTATTCTTTGGGATGTTTGCGGATCAAGCCCGTCGATCCTCCAGCCTATACGATGTTGCACTGCGCAAAGAGGTGGAGTTGGGTTTGCTGCAGGCGGGTGTAGATCAGGTCAAGAAGGACAGGGACGCTGCTGAGGAGGCCCGCAAAGCTGTTGAATTGACTGCGGCCGAAACCAAGACCCTCTTGATTCAAGAAAGAAAAAAGAATCAAGAGCTTGTGGGTGCGGTTGATCAGGCAAAGGGGGAAACTGAGCGAGTGAGGCTGGAGTTGGAAAAGGTGACGAGGGAGAGGGACGATGCGGTTACCAACCGCGAGCTGGCCGAGGCAGATATGACAATGCTGCGCACCGCACTTCCCGCAATTGCGCAGAAAGTGATGGACTCCGAGCCCGTGTCCGACCGGTTTAATGCCTATGTTGATGCGGTCAAGGACCATGAGGTGAACAAGGCTGTGCGGGAAGTGATCCAGGCATGCGGCCTAACTCCACCGTTCCCCGACATTGTCCAAAAGAAATTAAAGGAGGGAACGGCCGCGGCGCTGCTGGAGGCGGAAGAGGCAATCAAGTCCATCCCTATCCCTTTGATCAATGCGTTTGCGGCTGACCCGACGATGCCGCTTGATAGGTTTTTGAAGGAGGATTACTAGAGTAGTTTGTGCCGTGTAAGACCCGTGTATTCCTTGTATATATGTAAATATAAATGATTCGGAAGTTGGGGTTTTGTTTTACAATTTAAAAAGGGGAAACTGTTACTGTCCAAGTACCTGCGCGCCGCGCAGATGAGGCGCGCGCCGCGCATAATCGAGCTGCCAGATTCCTTGTTCTATTTAATTTAAAGCGAGGGCAAATTGGTAAATTCACCTATAACCCGAATTTATTACCTAGATCAGTTGGTTGGGAACTCATTTACTCCCACTACACCAACCTTATCTTCTCCCATTCACTCTAGAGAGAGAGAGTTGATTGTTGAGAGAGGAAGCTCATTTTGAAGGAGAAGGAGTTCGTTTCGGGTTTAATCGCAAGCTTTAAAGTTGTTCATCTCGTCATTTGCTACATTTTGATAGTTGTGGTATGCCTTAACTTCCATTTCTTGTTTTGATTTTGTGTATGGGTTAGGGTTTGTGTTGAAGATGAACACTAAGACCCATTTCTAGGTAAATTGGGTGTTTTGGGTAAATTGGGTCATGTAGACTCAATAATGGGTTAGCTAGGGTTTTAAAAGTGTTAATTGATGTTAAGAAACCCTAATTGGCTAATAATTGGTTAGAACACTTGCTTGATGTATAAATGGGTGCTATTTGGGTATAGATGACCCAAAATGAGTGTATTGACTTTTATTAGGTCAAATGGGTCAAAATGGACCAATGTTGGTTAATGTTAGTATTTTGTGTTGGAACCTAGTGATTAAATGTGTATGAAGACCTTAAATGTTAAGAGTTAGGGTTTTTGGTGAAGTTGAACCAATTTTAGGGTTAAGTATTAAAATGGGTCAAATGAGTCAAGGTTGACCTAATGGGGTGAAATGGGCATGAAATACCCTAAGTTTATGCTAGTTGAAGTTAATAGACTTTAATTCACTAGCTTTATTGATGTTAGTTGAGTCTTGGCCATTTATGGGCGGTTTTGGTATAGTCGAGCTATTTAATGCATATTGGGTCATTAAATGCTCAAGTGTAAGTATTGTGGTTAATTCCACTAGTTGCGTAATTGAATGTGTACTTATGTATTAGGTACGATTGCTTTGAAGATCGGAAGTGCATAATCATCATCTAAGCTTTGCTAAGGTGAGTGGAATAATTATGCGTGTACGTATATAATGTATTTATTTGTGTGTACGAATGTGGAATTGTCGCGGTGTTTAAGACACCACATTCTAGGTAACGAGTAGTATTGTCGCGGTGTTTAAGACACTACTCATAGTATGTTTGACGAGTGGTATTGTCGCGGTGTTTAAGACACTACTCATTGTTTAATTGACATGTGGTATTGTCGCGGTGTTTAAGACACCACATTGTCATGGGAGTGGAATTGTCGCGGTGTTTAAGACACCACTCATTGTATTGAATGAAGTGTGGATTCGTCGCGGTGTTTAAGACGCCACATTGTCGTAAGGGTGAGTTAGTCGCGGTGTTCAAGACATCACCCGGGGGATTAGTGATTACGCGGTGTGTAAGTAACACTAGTGGATGTTATGAACTCCAACGGTCTTGTAAGTACCGTTTCCCTTGTTCGAATTGGTTAACCAAGGTTGCGTGAATTATGTATTGAATGTATTTAATTATGAATCGTATGCTATTGTATTATTAGCTACTCGTGGATTTGCGGTTCATGGTATATGCATAATATTGTTGTATGATTGTCGAAATGTTAAACCGAGTATGATGGTGTGTAAGTGATGCAAGTAGGTAGATTATATATGTATATGTATAATTATTTTGCTCACTAAGCTTTGCTTACCCTCTCGTTGTTTACCTTTTTATAGGTTCGTGTGTGGATAAGGGTAAGGGCATTACCTTGGATTAAGTTTCCCGCTTTGATGATTAGGAAGCGCTTTTGGCTTTGGCTTGGAGTTTGACCGAGACTTGGGTAGTTTAACCCCAAACACCATGCTCGTTGTGTCGTTTGGCAATTAAACTTTTTGTGGTCGAAACTCTAATTTGTATTAAATTTGTATTTTTACACTTAGCGGCGTTTTGGGCACGTGTGGGCCCCACTTTGTAAAACTCGTTTAAACCTTAGTTATGTGTTAGTTTTACATATATAAATGTTCGGTTAAAAGCGTTTTGGCTAAATGTGTCGGGAAGCACCTAATCTTTTTCGCATTAAAGCGCACCGGGGACAGCCCCTTTTTGCGCGGCGCGCAAGGGTGTCCGCGCGGCGCGCAACCTGTCATCCAGCAAAATTTTTTTTTTGTCTCGAAATTTGATAGGTTTAGTCGGCGGTTGGTTTGGGTTGTTACAAGTGGTATCAGAGCCTGGTCTAAGGGATTTAGGTGACTTGAGATAGGCGCCTAGACTTAGACTTTTGTGTGTGCATTGTGCGGGACTTGTAGGACTTTGGGTCGGACCGGGACTTGGTTAGCACATAGATTTATATGAACTAATCATGCGTTATTTGTTTGTGTTGTGTAGCGATCATCAAGCGAAATGGACGTTGTACTAGCGAGTTAACGCGACGTGCTCGCGTAGTAATGATTAGCTACCCTTACTACGGGTGCAAATCGTGTCAAACAAGCGATGTACGACGATTGTTAAGCAAGATGGGGTAGTGTGGCATATGTATATATATATGTATATATATACATACGTGTTATATCTTTTCGTTTCATTGGTTAATCTATTTTGTTTCTTAAGAATGAAGATGGAAGATGAATACGGAACGGAAGGGTCTACTAATGAAAAGAAGAACGAATTAGCGGTAATGGTTGAAGCCGCGATTGAACAATGTGTCTCGGGTGTCGCCAACGGAGTTGGCCAAGTAGTCAAAGAGTCAATCGAAGGACGGGTAACCGAAATGGTCCGAGACCAAGTGACGAAGGTCGTAAGGGAAGAGTTTGAGAAGAGGTTTCCTAAACCTCGAGGTAGGGGTGACGAAGAAGTACATGCAAGGCTAGAGCCACATGGTACTTCGGGTAAAAGGAAAAGAGGTACGCCTGAAGGCGTAGAGTATGTGAAAAAGAAGAACAAGGGAAGTTACACATCTAGATGTTTCAATTGTGGTGTTAGGGGCCACAAGATATGGGAGTGCACGTTGCCGAGAAACGAAAACAGAATGTGCTACCATTGCCATAAAGAGGGACACCGAAGGTCGGAGTGTCCCGAGTTGCTCAATGATCAAGGTAGAAGTGTAAATGAGGCGTCTAGTAGCATGAGGAAGGTAGTAACGGGCTCCGGTGGGTCTAAGTGTTACAATTGTGGGCAACGGGGACATAAGTCTCGCGATTGTCCGTCGGGCAGAACTGTATGTTTTTATTGTTGGAAGGAAGGGCACCAAAGGTCTGAGTGTCCCGATTTAGCTAGTAATCAGACTAGGAGGTTTGGAGGTTGGGTGCTTACGTGTTTTAAGTGTGGAGGACGAGGCCATTTGGCACGGGATTGTACGGGTACACCTTTGAGCACGATCAAGTGCTTTGCTTGCCAGAAGGAGGGACATCGAAAGTCAGAGTGTTCGGAAGCGTTTGCCGATCGGGTTAAGAGGTTAGAGCGCGAGTATTCGATGGGTGGTGAAGCACCGAGCGATGTTGTTTCAGGTACCTTCACTTCTCGATGCAAATATGCCTTACTATTATTGATGTTGTGTGCCAATGTATTCGGTTATGAAATTGAGACCTAAATCTCATTACCAAACCTAATAAGTTTTAAGCGAACGTATATTTTAACCGTACCCTTACGGGCGCGTGGCTAGTGATAAGATGACAGCGCACTAGGGTAGCGTTTGAGTCATTGACTCATGTGAATGCGACTTGAGGGGCGAATGCATTAGTGTAAATACGTGGTATTGTTACGGATAGCATTCCTAACGGAATTACCCTACGTTGGAGTTGGGATCGTCGACCGCAGGGCGTAAGACTTGGTGCAACCAAGCATTCCTTAATGTTTGGGAAATGTTTTCTACTAAGCCATGGAGACGGGCTTTGGTTTTGGATGTTAGGGCGTGTTCGTCTTCGTGTGGAAAATTGATGAGCTATAGCAATGGGATTATTGCAAGTGCAAGGTTGTGTATATCGTGGTAAACTCTACGTTTAAAGAGTTTAAGGTTAGGTTAAATTCCTTCGTATGCTCGGGGTTGGAGCAAGGTTTTGGTGACGTGCGTATTAAGAGATGCAAGACGGGTGAACCTCGTCTCTCTTATAGGAATTACGATAATGCGATTTGGCGAATTAGTTGTTAGGTTAGTGGTCACTCTTTCTGCGAACGCGAATATGTGTTTATCGTCGGGATTTATTATTAAGGATGAATTCGCGAGAATTCGAGAACTATGACCAATGAGGACATCGATGGTGTATGTGGATAAGTGGACCTCCCACGGGATGCTATTATTCCACGATGTGGTTACGGAACAGAGTCCTAAGTGGGGGAGTTATACTCTCGCACGAAGGTGCTCTACTGTAATGTTATTTTGGATGACGTTCGTATGGATACGAAGCTAGTGTTGAGACCTACATTGGTCGACGGTGGCAAAAGTACAATTTGGAATAAATTGTGCTTATGGTTTTGGGTTCAAATTACCACCAAGGTGGTAATGTGGAAAATCTCCTTGGGAGATAATTGATGTATTCGACGAGTAAGGTAAGGTCCCTCGGTTAAGGGATGTGCGTACCGGATTCTCTTCTAGGGGATTATTGTTGCGCCTATGCGCAATATGGGTTGTTTTTGGCTCGATTGTGTTAGCCGTTTGGTTACCTTGGAAATGGCATAATGGGACTTTGAGAAAGGGCACGATGCCTCATTATCGTATACTTTGAGTGATAGTTACACAATAGCCATTATTGTGTATTACGAGATGGTTACATGTAAGTATTTATTTGGGGTTATCTCTAGGTTGACCGCGTTTGACTAGTAATAGGTGATGAGTGATATCCGGGAGGATTAGCTCTTCGTTAACCACTCTTGGTTGTGGTTGGTGGTGAGCGGTTTTCGGAAAGAACCGTTACTCGTAGGTTTATGATGTTAATTGCCCGTGTAAATTGTGCACTTAGCCGTTTTGTGCACATGGTGGTGAGTAATAGTCGTTTTCGACATCAGCGGTTTTTGGTCGCTTGCTTACGATTTTACGATAGTTGTGAACTAGTCGTGGTTGCGCGCTACTAAGAATGTTGAGTAATAAGTGTTATCCGTAAGGATTTTCTTTTGTCCGGTCTTCATCGTTTGGGTCGTTGACCTTGGGTTGAGAATTTTGGTTGTTTTTAGCATTGTACTAGGTAAGAGTACGCTAAGGGGTACGTGACGGTTGAGTTCGGTTGTTTTTGGCATTGGTATCTCGGTACGAGGTCGGTTGAGTTTTTCCTGAAGAAAGGGATTTTGACAAATCGCGAGTGACGAATCAATTTTGGTGATGACTCTTAGGGGAGGATTGCATAGAAGAGTGGAAAGGGTACGTGGCGTTCTCGCGTATCCTGAGTTCTCGTTATAGACTTCGGGTGTGGTGTGTATTGCACGTTACGGAATGCGTGCAAATGTGTATTTAGTTCTTGGGTCAATCTTTGGGTTAATGCGTGTTGTGATGGAAATCGGATCGTAACGTTTGTTGAGTACCATAGAGCGTGGTTCCGGGCAGTTAAGTGACGTGGATCACGGGGACGTGATCGATTCTAAGTGGGGGAGAGTTGTAAGACCCGTGTATTCCTTGTATATATGTAAATATAAATGATTCGGAAGTTGGGGTTTTGTTTTACAATTTAAAAAGGGGAAACTGTTACTGTCCAGGTACCTGCGCGCCGCGCAGATGAGGCGCGCGCCGCACATAATCGAGCTGCCAGATTCCTTGTTCTATTTAATTTAAAGCGAGGGCAAATTGGTAAATTCACCTATAACCCGAATTTATTACCTAGATCAGTTGGTTGGGAACTCATTTACTCCCACTACACCAACCTTATCTTCTCCCATTCACTCTAGAGAGAGAGAGTTGATTGTTGAGAGAGGAAGCTCATTTTGAAGGAGAAGGAGTTCGTTTCGGGTTTAATCGCAAGCTTTAAAGTTGTTCATCTCGTCATTTGCTACATTTTGATAGTTGTGGTATGCCTTAACTTCCATTTCTTGTTTTGATTTTGTGTATGGGTTAGGGTTTGTGTTGAAGATGAACACTAAGACCCATTTCTAGGTAAATTGGGTGTTTTGGGTAAATTGGGTCATGTAGACTCAATAATGGGTTAGCTAGGGTTTTAAAAGTGTTAATTGATGTTAAGAAACCCTAATTGGCTAATAATTGGTTAGAACACTTGCTTGATGTATAAATGGGTGCTATTTGGGTATAGATGACCCAAAATGAGTGTATTGACTTTTATTAGGTCAAATGGGTCAAAATGGACCAATGTTGGTTAATGTTAGTGTTTTGTGTTGGAACCTAGTGATTAAATGTGTATGAAGACCTTAAATGTTAAGAGTTAGGGTTTTTGGTGAAGTTGACCCAATTTTAGGGTTAAGTATTAAAATGGGTGAAATGAGTCAAGGTTGACCTAATGGGGTGAAATGGGCATGAAATACCCTAAGTTTATGCTAGTTGAAGTTAATAGACTTTAATTCACTAGCTTTATTGATGTTAGTTGAGTCTTGGCCATTTATGGGCGGTTTTGGTATAGTCGAGCTATTTAATGCATATTGGGTCATTAAATGCTCAAGTGTAAGTATTGTGGTTAATTCCACTAGTTGCGTAATTGAATGTGTACTTATGTATTAGGTACGATTGCTTTGAAGATCGGAAGTGCATAATCATCATCTAAGCTTTGCTAAGGTGAGTGGAATAATTATGCGTGTACGTATATAATGTATTTATTTGTGTGTACGAATGTGGAATTGTCGCGGTGTTTAAGACACCACATTCTAGGTAACGAGTAGTATTGTCGCGGTGTTTAAGACACTACTCATAGTATGTTTGACGAGTGGTATTGTCGCGGTGTTTAAGACACTACTCATTGTTTAATTGACATGTGGTATTGTCGCGGTGTTTAAGACACCACATTGTCATGGGAGTGGAATTGTCGCGGTGTTTAAGACACCACTCATTGTATTGAATGAAGTGTGGATTCGTCGCGGTGTTTAAGACGCCACATTGTCGTAAGGGTGAGTTAGTCGCGGTGTTCAAGACATCACCCGGGGGATTAGTGATTACGCGGTGTGTAAGTAACACTAGTGGATGTTATGAACTCCAACGGTCTTGTAAGTACCGTTTCCCTTGTTCGAATTGGTTAACCAAGGTTGCGTGAATTATGTATTGAATGTATTTAATTATGAATCGTATGCTATTGTATTATTAGCTACTCGTGGATTTGCGGTTCATGGTATATGCATAATATTGTTGTATGATTGTCGAAATGTTAAACCGAGTATGATGGTGTGTAAGTGATGCAAGTAGGTAGATTATATATGTATATGTATAATTATTTTGCTCACTAAGCTTTGCTTACCCTCTCGTTGTTTACCTTTTTATAGGTTCGTGTGTGGATAAGGGTAAGGGCATTACCTTGGATTAAGTTTCCCGCTTTGATGATTAGGAAGCGCTTTTGGCTTTGGCTTGGAGTTTGACCGAGACTTGGGTAGTTTAACCCCAAACACCATGCTCGTTGTGTCGTTTGGCAATTAAACTTTTTGTGGTCGAAACTCTAATTTGTATTAAATTTGTATTTTTACACTTAGCGGCGTTTTGGGCACGTGTGGGCCCCACTTTGTAAAACTCGTTTAAACCTTAGTTATGTGTTAGTTTTACATATATAAATGTTCGGTTAAAAGCGTTTTGGCTAAATGTGTCGGGAAGCACCTAATCTTTTCGCATTAAAGCGCACCGGGGACAGCCCCTTTTTGCGCGGCGCGCAAGGGTGTCCGCGCGGCGCGCAACCTGTCATCCAGCAAAAATTTTTTTTTGTCTCGAAATTTGATAGGTTTAGTCGGCGGTTGGTTTGGGTTGTTACATGCCGTAAGCCCTAATCTTAGGCAGGTAATTGTAAATGTATTTTGGAGCCCTAAGTCCCATGTTGGGCAGGCATGTGAAACAATTACTTATGTAATAATTTATTTGGATGTGTATATATGTTTGTCTGTTATGCATGCGTGATGTCCTTGTTTATATATCGCGAATCAAAACAAATTATGAACCGCATGCGCATGCGCATAGTTAACCACAACTTATGCGTATGCGGATGGTACTGCGTAAAATAAACCAATATTTTAACTTACCTTTAATAATTTAGACTCAAAAGCTACTGCGCTATTGCTTTGTCATGTACTAGAGGTGCACTATTAGTTGTATGGTAAGCAAACGCAACTAAAAACAAACCAATGTTTTTATGCTTAGGAGTTCCTCAAGCAAACCAATGCGAGAGCGATTAAGCACAAGCAAACCAACGCTTGTATTTTTTTTTTTAAAAAGTCGACTTTGCAGCCATCTAGTCTGCGTGGCGCTTGGCTAGGGGAAAACCAATTCCCTTCGCCTGCCGTTATTGTCTAGCCTTGTAACCAAACAGGCTTCTGCCGCACGGGGGCTAGAGGACACCCCTTAAGTAGGCAGGAAACGCATACAAAAAATATAAATGGACAACAAAAGTATGCGCATGTAATTATTTTTATTTGGCATTAATTATGATTACAACTGCGACATATCCGAAAGGATGAAAAATAAAATAATGTGCTAAACAAATTGGAGTGATCAAGTCCATCTAGCTACATGTAACATTTTTTCAATAACGTCGCATGCCAAGTGCGTTTCACAGGTTTGCCATCTAATGTCTCTAGATGGTATGCCCCGGTGTTGCTTGCTTTTGCTACCCTGTATGGGCCCTCCCAACGAGGTCCCAGTTTCCCAGTATCTTCCGCATGACTTGCATCGTTCTGGCGCCAAACCAAATCACCGCACTTATAAGTGCGTGAACGCACACGCTGATTGTAATACTTTGCGATTTTCTGCTTGTTATTTGCTTCGTTAACAGCCGCAGAGAGTCTGCGTTCTTCAAGCAGATTAAGATTTTCCCGCAGAGCTTCAGAGTTATTTTGCTCATCAAAGTTTTGTATGCGGAACGTTGGCACCCCAATCTCTGCGGGTACAACAGCTTCTGACCCATAAACCAAACTAAACGGAGTCTCACCAGTGCTTGCTTTGGGTGTGGTTCTATGCGCCCATAAAACCTTTGGAAGCTCATCCACCCAACCAACGCGGTCATGACCCAACCTTGCCTTGATTCCAGCAACTATATCTCGGTTGGTAACTTCGCACTGGCCATTCGCCTGCGGATGCGCAACTGAAGTAAAAGTTTGCTTAATATTAAGCTCCGCACACCAACTGCGAAAAGGATCGCCGGCAAATTGTGTACCGTTATCACTAACAATTTCATTGGGTATGCCGAATCGACAGACAATGTCTTCCCATACAAAATTCCGCACTCTTTTCCCTGAAATTGTTGCCAGCGGTTTCGCTTCGACCCACTTCGTGAAGTAATCGATTGCAACAATTAAGAATTTGACATTTCCTGCATGTGCAGAGTATGCGTAAGATAATGACGTAAGTAGCATATTTAGCAAATGAATGGCAATATTACCTTGGCCTTTGGGGAATGGTCCGACTATGTCGATCGCCCATTTGCAGAATGGCCATGGTGAGGAGACCGGTATCATTGGATGCGCAGGTGCCCTGCTGATAGGTGCATGTATTTGGCATGATTCGCATTGCTTGACAATACGCGCCGTGTCTGCGTACATAGTAGGCCAATAATATCCTAATCGCATGATTTTTGACACAATGGACCTGTGTCCCGAATGAAGGGCGCATGCACCCTCATGCACCTCGCGTATAACTTCCTCTGCCTCTTTCGGACCTATGCACCTTAAATGCGGTCCCAAATAGTTTTTTCGATACAAGACGTCACCCTCAAGGGCATAAAGCGGTGCCTTTGTGCGGACTTTCTTCGCATCAGAGGAGTCCGCGGGTGAAGTGCCGTCCCGTAAAAAAGCGATGATGGGCGTCATCCACGTTGGGCTTGATTCCTCAACCGGTGCCACTAGAGGCATCATGACAATAGATTTTGCGTTGAGTTCCTCTATTAGAATTTTCTTACCCATATGATCAAAAGCCAAGGCAGCTAGTTTGCTTAGCGCATCCGCCTTCTTATTTTGCCCCCGCATTACGTGCGAGATTTGAAAAGCCTCGAACTGGTCAGCGAGATTATGAACAAGCGATAAATATTGCTGCATAGCAATGTCGTGCGCTTCGAAGTCTCCGCAGACTTGATTGCATACTAGCTTTGAATCCACGTAAGCGTGCAAGATTTTAACATTTAACTTATGCGCGATGCGCATACCTGCTAGCAGAGCCTCATACTCTGCTTCATTGTTTGTGACAGCAAAATTAAATCGCAGTGCGTACGTATGTTCCTCACCGCCTGGACCTGTCAAAATTACACCTGCGCCTGCGCCAGATGCGCTACACGCACCATCGGTGTATAATTCCCATGGTGATAGAACAGGTGCGGGCGGATCTTGATGTTCTGCTGACGCTTCGACATCCGCAGGTATTTCTGCTAGGTAGTCAGCAAGTATTTGACCCTTAACCGCACTGCGAGAAGAAAAGTTTATTTCATGTTCTCCCAATTCGACTGCCCACTTGGCCATTCGGCCAGAAATCTCGGGCTTGTACAGTACCTAAATGAAATAAAATAATTGCGTTAGTCAATGCGGTAACCCCGGTCATTGCCGCAAAGTAATCATGTACCAACCTGTTTGATTGGCTGATCAGTTAGAACCACAATCGGATGTGCTTGAAAGTATCGGCGCAAACGCCGCGCTGTATGGACAAGCGCATATACTAGCTTCTCTATTGGCGAGTAGTTTACTTCGCTTGATTTCAGCGTCTTGCTTACGAAGTAGACCGGCATTTGCGTCTGAGAAAACCTCAGCGTTAAAGTTCTGCGAAATAAATAATGCAAGTAAATTGATAAGTTACCTTTTCGCGGTCTGCGATGAGAACTGAACTGATTGCTTCCTTTGATGCCGCAAGGTACAGCGTTAACGTCTCCCCAGGGACTGGCGCAGTAAGTGTTGGTAACTCTGCAAGCACCTTTTTCATCTCCTGAAAGGCTGATTCTGCTTCCTGAGTCCAGACAAAATCCTTTTTCTTCAAACAGTTTTTCAAAGTGTTAAAGAATGGTAGCTGACGCTCTGCGGCTTTTGACAAAAACCGCGTGATTGCTGCGAGCTTCCCAGTGAGACTCTGCACATCTTTCTTTGTTTTCGGAGATGGTAAATTATCAATAGCTTCAATCTTTTTGGGATTAGCCTTGATACCCCGCGCTGTCACCACATGGCCTAGAAACTTGCCTTCCTCCTCTCCAAAGCTACATTTAAGCGGATTAAGCTTCATGTTGATCCTTCGCAGAGACGCAAACGTTTCTAGGATGTCTGCGAGCATGTCTTCTTCGGTGTTGCTTTTGATTACCAAGTCATCGACATACGCTTCAAGATTTCTGCCAATTTGAGGCTTGAATGCTGCGTCAATTACACGCTGATAGGTCGCGCCCGCGTTCTTCAAGCCGAAAGGCATCTTTGTGTAACAATAAATACCCTGCGGCGTATGAAAAGCAGTCTTGTCTTCGTCTTCCGCAGCCATTAGAATTTGGTGATAACCTTTGTATGCGTCCAGAAAGCACTTATATCTGAATCCAGACAAAGATTCAACCTTCCAGTCTATCTCCGGGAGAGGGTAATTGTCTTTAGGACATGCTTTGTTAATGTCTTTAAAATCAACGCACATTCGCCAGTTACCATCAGCCTTTTTCACCAACACCGGATTGGCAACCCATGTTTGATAACGCACTTCGCGTAGAATGTTTGCTTTCACAAGGTTGTCTACTTCTGGGCATAGCCAATCACTGCGGTCTAAAGCCATATGCCGCTTCTTTTGTCTAACAGGTGTGAGCGATGGATTAACATTCAATTTATGTTCCGCAATGTCCCGCGGGACACCTGTCATATCTGATTCGCTCCATGCGAAAACATCTGCGTTTGCGGACAATATACCATGTAACTTAGCCTTGGTTTCAGCTGATAAACCTGCGCCGATTTTTATACGCTTATCTGGATGCAAGCGATTAGCAATGACCGTACTGCTTGCAATCTGCTCCCCGACTCTAGGGATGTTAATTTGCACAACTGACGCACATATCTCAATCGTTTGATGTGACGCCATTGTGGCAACTCCTCCCTTAGTAGGAAACTTAATCAAACCGTGCACTACCGAAGGTATGATGTTAAAACGCCGTATGAAATTTCTTCCCAGTAGCGCATTATATCGCGAAGTCGAGCGAACCACATAAAAGTCAACTAATTCGTTCCTTATTAACTGCGGATTCTTGTCATCTTCGAGCTCTATTAATAACTCTATCCGTCCCACGGGCCATGAGCTTTCTCCGGAAAAACCAGACAGCGTGATATCAGACGGACGTAGCTGCGCCTTCACGTGTTCGGGAAGAAATTGATAGCAATGCTCGTACATAATGTCAACGCCGCTCCCAGTTTCGACATGCATGCGCTTGACCTGCACCCCGCAAGAAGGAATGCGGCACTTGATAATGATAGGTTCATTCACCCTGTCAATTGACATCACAGGAGGGAAAGTGATTGGAAGAAGTTCCCAATCCTGATGATCGTTATAATTTCTTCGCTGACCTAATTTCTCTGCGTCAACCATGTTAATGGTTAAATCAGCATTTTTGGTCTTATCCACTTTCTGCCACGCGAAGGTTTTATTTTTGACCCCTCTTCTGCGGCTTTCCCTTTATCTTTCTTTGGCGGTTTGAGGTGATCCAACTTACCCGCACGGAGCGCCTCCAGTACCCGTTCCATCAAGTTTTTACACCTATTCGTATCGTGCCCGTAATCATCGTGAAATTCACAATACTTTGTCTTATCCCGCTTACCAAATTCTGTAAGCGGAGTTGGAACCGCGAAGGTCGCGCATACTGGCTCCGTCGCCAAAATTTCTTTGGGCTTTTTGGATAAGCTTTTAAGAAGCGCATAGTTCTGATTGTTGATGCCGCGCTGATTATTGCTTCGATAATTGCCATTAGATCTCCCCTTTTCACTTCTGATAGGACCGCCACTATGGTAACGCCCGCGAGAATTATTTCCGCGGTTTTGATCTCGTGAGTGGTCATCATCATCCTTTTTTTCATTTCGCGAGCTGCTTGTGGGAACATCGTTATCTTCGCCACTCCGCATATAATCGTGACATTCTTTAAGCGCCTCAGCGTAAGTTGTTGGCACCGTATGACGCAAACGCTTGACTAGCGTTGGGTGCCGTTCTGAATTGATGCCATGTATGAGTCCTGATATCTGTTGTTCTGGCTTGAGATCTGGAATGCGCAAACATTCATTAGTATACCTTGTGAGATACTCTCCCAAAGATTCCTTGGATTTCTGCGTAATATCATGGCATTCAATGTGAGTGCGCTTGCGTGGTCTTTGGTTCTGATACTGCAATAAAAACTTTGTTCGCAGATCCATGAATCCGGCAATACTGCCTGCCGGGAGTTTATTGAACCATTCGCGAGCAATGCCCTGCAAAGTCATTGGAAATATTTGGCACGCAACCGGATCCACCCAACCTTGAGTGCGCATTGCACCCTCAAAGCGCTGTAAAAAGTCATCCAGATCGGACAAACCATTGTAAGTACCTAGCGTACCAGGTATCTTTGGTGCTGCTGGAAACGGATATGCAGTTATGTGCGGAGGAAATTTGTCAAAAGTAGTCGGCAGCTCGAAAGGTGGTTTAACAGGATCCCCTTTTAAACCCGCAAAGAAACGCCGCATCATGTCCTGAACGAAGTCAGGCTGCGAAAATAAGTGAACCATGTCAGGGGGTGCGGCCTGCATAAATTGCCCTGCAAGATTAGCCTGCCCCTGAATATTTTGCCAAGGTTGACCCTGCATCTGCGGATATACCCACGGCTGCGGTGTTGGAAAAGAGGGATTACTTGAAGATGCCGAATACACAGGTTGTAAGGGGAGCGAGACCTGTGGCGCAGATGCCTGCGAAAATTGAGGATACACACTCAAGAGCCCAACCGTTTGCGCTGTGCTTTGTTGTTGCGCTGTTATTGGCGCCCAATGAGAGTTTGCGTCTGGAATGACACCAAATCCCCAGCTGTTAAGTAACGCCTGCGCATCCGCAGGGGTTAAGAATTGAGAAACTGGGCGCGGTGGTTGCCAAGGTTGCAGGGGTGTAAACGACGAGTTTTGCTGAATAGTCTGCGTCTGCAGAGGTATCGAAACAGTGGTACTGTAAATAGGTACCTGGCCGCAGCAAACTACATGTGGTCCCATGGTTTCGCCACCAGCATTTATCGGGATAACCCTTGGACCCACCGATGAAAAATCCAACCGCGTGGTTGTGACTGGTGAGTTTGCTCTTGGCGGTGTAACCCCATCCGGATATATCGGCTTAAACCGCTGAAAGGGTTCGCCGGATACAGGTGGGGGGTACATTGTGTACCCTGCTTGAGCAGCCGCCTCCGTAGTCAAAACTGGCATTTGCTGACTACCAGACGGCGCGTGTTGAATTGCTGTTTGAGTATGCTCCGATGATTCCTCGGAAGTCATGATACTGTTAAAAAGAAAAAATTCAAAAAATTCTGTAAATAGCGAATCATAATTCAAAACCTAAAAAGAAAGAACAATTAAACAGTTTTGAATTAATTCGACTCTCAATGAAAGCACCACTTGATCATGCATATTTTAACCGAGGGGTCTTAACATGCTTGCTCAACGTAAAGGAGGGGTTTAAGGATCTTAGAACGTGGCTCTCCGGTCCGGCTACCGTGAATAACCCTGGCCGACATGATGATGTCGGCGGGGTGGCCAAGTGATTAAGTCCACCTTCGATGACGTCCGTCGATCAGAAGGCCCCAAGCAAGGTCGTAGGTACCAGTTAATAAAGGACTAACCTGTTAACCTTTAGAAGATGATAGAGGATGTAAGTTACGTAGGATGTGTGGTAGAAGATGGCTATGTAACGTGGTATGTTACTAACGACGATTAGGGTTTGTATTTATAGGCCAACCCTAATTCTAGAACCGTCATAGGATAGTGAGAATCGTTTCCATAACCATCTCCCCCGAATCACGGATATAATTATGGAAAAGATATTTGCTTGTTAGCTAAGCAACTGCCGTAAAGGGACCAGATACGGATCCGCATGCCGCATGACGCATGAGAGCACCCCGCATACGCACCATAGCGCATGCCCGTGTGTATGTTACATGCGCATGCGGGCTGCGGTATCATTAGAGTATTTAACAGCAAAATGGCGAATCATGAGGTTAAAGCTATATAAGCTCTGAGTTTCCTCCTAACGCGCGTGTGGGTGACAAATGGGAGTATTCGATGTCGAAATAGCCGTTCAAGAAAAAAAAAAGCAATATAACCTTGATTTTGAGACTATGAGTGATTCATCCTCTTGTTTGTAGTCTGTTATCCTTGTTTTTGTTACTGGCGGTTTAGAAGTCACTAACTTATTGCTTGAGCCCATCTTAAAACATTTTTACCTGTTAACCAAGTATTGTTCGTAGAGGCACAAGCTGATGTATGCAAGTACCTATTTCACATATCACCCTAGTTTGCACCATAAAGACAGTAAGGCCCGTATACTTTTCACTTAATGGTCTGTTTATGTACAACTCTTAATCTCCAGTAAGTAAAATTGTTGTATCTTTTTCACTAAATCTGAAGGTCTATTTTCAGGAGACATAGAATGAGACACCCCTTCAGAATAAGAGTCAAATAGAACAAAGCTTAATTCAGAAAAAAAGTAAACATCTAGTATTAGTAGATAACAATAATAATAATGATGATCACTTACAGAAAGGATACAAGTATTACAAACTTTGAAATGTGCTCAAATGACTCATGCAAAGTCCATTACTGAATGTTGGGCATGTTTGGCAAAACTAGCTGGTAGCTGTTAGATGAAAGCTGGTAGCTGTTAGCTGAAAGCTGATAGCTGATAGTTAGAAGCTGGTAGCTGAAACTTTTTAAATATATATTTGCGTTTGGCAAAGTAGCTGAAGCTGCTAAAAAAATGTTAAATGACAAAAGTAGACACGAGGAAGAAAAAAAACACTTAATGCTAAATTAACATATTTAGTGCGTTATTATTATTATTATTATTATTGTTATATTAGTATTAGTATTAGTATTAGTATTAGTATTATTATTATTATTATTATTATTATTTTATTATTATTATTATTATTATTATTATTATTATTATTATTATTATTATTATTATTATTATTATTATTATTATTATTATTATTAGAATTAGAATTAGATAGATATAAGATATATAATATAATATATAATAATGATAATGATAATAATAAAAATATAATATATATGTTGTGGACATGTATGAATTATTCTTAATAGGATTCTTAAGAGGTTCTAGTATTTTGGAATGGTACTTAAGTAAATTACAAACCAAAAGCTCATAAACGCTAGATGGAGTGGCGTTTTAATTAAGAGCTTTTTGAGCAAACTAAAAGCTTTGAGCTTGTTAATCCAAACGAAGCTAGATAATTATACAAGAGCTTTTTCACAAAAGCTAAAAGCTCCAAAAAACTCTAAAAAGCTAGTCGCCAAACATAGCCGTTAACTATCAAATTATAACTTTCAGAACTGATAGTTACATCCCATTACTCAGGGTTTTGCTTGAAACTGTAACAATGTCATAACATACATGTGCACTATAAACTAATTGCTTAAATGAGAAAACAAGTTTGTTTCTAAATAGCCCTTACGGATGCAGTTATGCACTTATCTTTTTATTCACTGTCAACATCCCAATGATTACGATTTAATAACAACTACTAAAAGATGGTATATACATAATTAATAGATTATCAGGATGCTATATACAAATCATCAGTTAAGGGTTACACTTGAATATGTTCTATTAAGCAGCTCCATTAAGGCTACTAATTACATTGCTTAGCTGACCATGGTTAGGATAATCGTAAATAATCAGTTGCTGTGTTTAATAAACAATCATTTTTTCTACAAGGAAATGTTTAGTACTGTTATTTTAGGATATACGTTATAAGGCGTAATTCATGAAAACTTAAAACTTAATATTCTAGAACATGATAGCAGAAGGTATACGAATAATCAGCCAAGCACAATTAAAGGACGATGACATAAAAAAATCACTATTTTCAGCCCCACGCGTTTTTACTGGAATTTGTCAGCCCTACGAATCTTTACAAAAGTTGGCTCGAGAAAATCAAACTTGTGCATCCAAGAGTTACTGATGTATTACCTGAAACAGGCACTTTCGACAATCAAGTGCACCACATAATCAAGCAAGTTGCTTTATCTCACCATCTGGACCCAACACGCTGTTCATTTCATATCAGTATTCATAAGTAAGCTTTTACAAAGAAGTGAAGAACCAAGAACAAGATGTTATTGTGTATAATGAGTAAGCAGCCCTGCATATTGTAGTTCGCAGCAACACTTGATCAACAACAAAATATGTCTGAAATGTGGTCCAAAATGCCTCGTTAAAAAGTTGATGGTAGAAAGGAAAGGATATTTGGACCATTAAAGTTAGGATTAGTTTTTTTGGAAACAGCTATAACCAAACTTCAGGCATTAAGATGATATTTAATGATACGCCCTCCGTTTGCAGCAGATTCAATATCACTAAATGAAATACATTTGTGTTAGACAAGTTTACTTAATTGATGCTCCATTTGGCATGACCCTTGTCTGTCGTGCAAACCATCTGTGTTGCAAGGGTATCTGGAATATCTAGGCAGTGGCATACATAAGCCTTTGGATGGGCATTCAGTATGCAATTCAGCACACATCATATAAGCCCCTTATTATTCAGCAGTCCACACACATGAGAGCGTGTGTGTTACGTAAACCCCATTTATTCGCAAAATTAAGTTAACACACATGAGAGCGTGTGTGCTACGTAAACCCCATTTATTCGAAAACTTAGTTAACACACAAGTTGTGAATGTGTGACATGGGGGTGGTGGTGGCATGGTAAGACTCTTACCTTCTAATGTGGAGGTCAAGCAGGGGCGGATCTATATGGTGGTGACCGGTAGCACATACTACCAGTGAAATTCGAGTTGTAGTGGATGTTAGAATACTGCAATAAGGAACTCAAAGTCAAATTACCATATTTGGTAATTTGACTTTTGGGATCAGAAAGTAAACTTTCATTCTTTCCCTTTCAAGACATGTCACAAGATTCAACAAGATGCCAAGATAACGGTTCCAGCAGCTGCCCATTTCCACTTTAGTAAAAGGAGGTTCCAAATGATGTATTGGATCCATTCCTTTATTAGAATCAGCTGTTATAGCTCATTGTGTATAAAACACTTAGCAATATGTAAAACAGATTACTAATTCATCTTGTATCAATTCAAGTTATATATCAAACTGATCAATACATTCATAAATCTTTAAGTGTTAACATGGTATCAGAGCTAACGGTGAAGATCTAGGATCAATTCACACGTTTTTAAGCTTCAATCATTTACCTGAATAAGCTTCCATGTCAAAATTGACGGTAGCTTAAGATGCAAATACAGAAAAGCTTATTACACCAAGCTACCATGTCAAATGTTGACGGCAGCTTGGCCAATAACCAAGAACAACTTCAAGTCATAAATGATCAGAGTTACCTGAGTGTGCTCTGTAAACCATAAAATACCGTCACCATTAATCACCATCAACCACCACAACCGATAAGTTGTGTTTATTGTGGAATGCAAGGACATACAATAATCAACTGCTATAAGCTTCTTGGATATCCCAAATGGTGGTACAAACCGGAACGTGGTAAAGTGGTGATGATAACGGAGACAACCGGCGACCACCATGGAGTTACCGGCAACGGCATCTCTCAATCATCTCAGAATTTAACAAGAGGTACCTCAAACTTTAATTATGTACCTCATTTAAAGAGGAAAAGCCCCAAATCGATTAGGGTTAATCCCAAACCAATTGAACCTGCAAAATAGGTGAGGGTTAATCCCTCAAACCCTAAGGCCATTTATTCCCATCAATCGATTAAATTGAAAAAGGAAGATCCCAAATTCATCAAAGAAAACCACAATCGGTTTTCATGTCTTCAAAATAGTGAAGCTGAAGAGGGATTAAAACCCGTTTTTCAATCGAGATCTATCAATAAAGATGATAATAATACCAGTAAACATAAACTTTTTTGGGATAATACAAATAGGGGATTGAACCCATGCGTAATCAGGAAAAAGAATCAAAGGGTTGGGAAGAACAAATATGGGGAATCTCAACTAGTTGGGAAGACAACTGGTCACGTATGTGTTGACCACATAAATACATCGGGTAAAATAAAGGGAAATAGTTTTGGGCTAAGACAAGATATTGGGCCAAAAATAGAAAGGGATATGATATTGGGCCAAAGGGTTGGGAAGACTCAACAAGATCAGGCCCAAATGTCTAAAGTTTTTGAGGTCCAAAATTTTGAAAATTTTTTAACTGATAATGTTTATCATATCGGAAAAGCCAATATTATTTCAAATAACGTTAAGAATAACGAATGGATTTTTGATTGTGGTGCTACCCACACCATGAGTTTTGAAAAATCAGATTTTTATGCTCAAACAGAACCTCGGGTTAGTAAAATTCAAACGGCCAATGGAGGTGTTGTACAAGTTGAAGGGGGTGGAAAAATTGAAATTACTCTGACTATGAACTTATCTAATTGTTTATATATTCCAACCTTGTCACATAAACTTTTATCCGTTAGTCACGTTACAAAAGAATTGAATTGTTCCGTTTTACTACATCCCACTTTCTGTATCCTTCAAGATATCAGAACTGGGGAAATTATTGGGCGTGGCACCGAACGGGGCGGGTTGTACTATGTGAACGAAGTAACCTAGCAAGGTACCGTGATGCTTGCTCACAGAACACCTTCGAGGGAAGCTTGGTTATGGCATAGGAGGTTGGGTCACCCATCTGTCGGATACCTACATGCTTTATTTCCAAGTCTTTTTCCATCAAACGTTACTTTAAATTGTGAAACTTATATTTTGGCTAAAAGCCACCGAAGTACTTTTAAACCTAGTAATACAAGAAAAGATGTTTCTTTTGCTTTAATCCATTCGGATGTTTGGGGTCCTACACCGGTCACTGGAGGGAAAAACTTCCGATATTTTGTCCTATTTATTGATGATCATTCTCGCATGACCTGGATTTATTTTTTAACTCACAAATCGGAAGTGTTTGAAATTTTTTCTCATTTTTAAAAAATAAAATGGTTCAAACCCAGTTTAATAAAAACATACAAATGTTAAGATCCGATAATGGGGGTGAGTTTGTGAACTCATCAATGAAATCTTTTTGCGAAAATAATGAGATTATTCATCAAACCTCGTGTGCTCATACCCCTGAGCAAAATGGCGTAACCGAACGTAAGAATCGACTACTTTTAGAAATGACAAGAGCCTTATTAATTGAATCCATGGCTCCGAAAAGTTTTTGGCCCGAAGCCCTTGTAACATCCCGCCTTTTTCCGTTTACTTTTCTGTTTATTTATTTAAAGTCCGTTATATGATTATAACATCCTTCATTGTTACGCGTATTCAAAGTATCTTGTTTAGGTAATTCACGCACCCGCAACCGAACTTGAGGGACTAATTTCGCCAAGGGAGCAAAGATGTGACTAGCTTTTGACTAGTCAACACCCACCTCCCCATTCTTTTTCCATTTTCATTTTCATTTTCTTTCAATACTTTCAAGTTTTCTCTCAAACTTCATCACAAAGAATCATCATCCATTTCAAATCTAGCAAGCTTCAATCCAAACAAATTACATACTTGGAATCCTTGCAACATCCTCTTCGATTCCATACCGATTACATCTAATTTGGATAACTTTTTAAAATCACTAGATTTTGTGTTCTTGATGTTCTTAACTTATAAAGTTATTAATTAGTGTCTATGGCTCAAGTCTAACATGAATATATAAATTGTATGTTTGATCTTGTTATTTTTGGTAACTAGCATGAACTTGAAAGTTTGGTGTGTTTGATTGATAAATTGGTTGCTTAAATGTTGTTGTTATGATAAAGTGCAAGTATTAAATGTGTTCCTAGTATCACTAGCTTCAATTTGATGTGTAGGTTGCTTTAGAAAACTTCATGAACTTGATTAGTGATTTTGGTAAAATTGGGTTAGGGTTTGATGAACTTGAAATGGACTTTTGATGCTTTGAATGACATGAAATGTTATTTGTAAGTGTTAGGTTGTATTGTATGCTTGATCACCTTCGAAACGGTATATCATTCATGTAAATTGGTTGCCGAATCATCGAATTTCATTTATGAGCTTGAATGCATTAAATGAGGAGCTTTGAATGTGATTTTGGTTGTTGTAAAAGTAAATGTGATTGATGAAATGTGTTTAGTTGTTTTTCTTGTCAAAATACCTTTCCGATGATATAAGATACATGTTTTGGTTGTTTGCGGGTCATAAATGGTGATTGTTTGAAGTTAGGTCCGTGCATTAAACTTGAAAACGGCCAGAATTTTCTGCACAGGAAATGGCGCGGCGCGCCATATCCCTGCGCGGCGCGCCAAAGTGGGCTGACCAACTTGTCACTTCTAAGAAAAATGTTTGCTATGCTAGGGACCTCCGATTCACATGAAACTTGTTCTAACATGCTTATATATGATTAAAAACCTCAGAAAATTTGTTCGGGACCCGACCCGAACGTGTTGACTTTTTCGTTGACTTTGACCCGACCAAAGTTTGACTTTTTGTCAAACTTAACCAAATGATTATGCAACCTTTCTAACGTGATTCTATACTTGTATCTTGCATGAAACTTGACAATGTGATTCACATGCTATACAATCGAGTCGTAACGAGCCATAGGACTAATTGAACACTTTGACCTATCGTGTTTACCGATATTGATACAAACCTATTTGTTTAGGTCAAGACTAGCATTCGTTCTTGCACACGTTTACTTGTTGAAGTACTTTTACATACGTACACTCAAGGTGAGATCATAGTCCCACTTTTACTCTTTTTGAAATTACATTTAGGATGAGAAAACATAAACGTTCTTTTTACTAAGTGAACACAAGTACAGGAAAACAAACATTCTACATACGAGTTTGAACAAAAATCCTCAATTCGATTATCATTAGTTACACTTGCCGAGTGTAAGCGAGAACTTATGTTATATGGCCATATGGGTTTGAAAAACCCTCATTCAAACGGTTCACTACCGTATACGAATGGAATATATTTTCGAGAAACAGTGTATGTTCTAACACTATTGTGATGGGGTTCTATGGAAGGAATGTTAAGCATTGATAATTGGGTGCTCGTGAATATAAACTTTTGGAATGTATTACTATTATATCAATGTTACAAATCTTGTGGTTCACTTGTACTTACTTACTTAAACCTATGATTTCACCAACATTTTCGTTGACAGATTTCTATGTTTTTCTCAGGTCCTTGAACGTTTTATGATACATGCTTCCGCTCATTACTTTTGATACTTGCTCGGATGTCGAGTATACATGCATATGTGGAGCGTCTTTTGGCTACTCTTAAATTGTGTCGCATATGTTTCAATCGTACTTTAAAACTTTGTAATGTAACTAGTTGTCGAACTACTTTGTAAACCTTGAAACATCTTACATACTTTTGGTCAAACGTTGTTTTAAAGACTTATGACCACGTAACGGGACCTAAGTAGATGGCGCCGTCAATGACGATTTTGTCGGGTCGCTACAGATGGTATCAGAGCATTGGTTGTAGGGATTTAGAGTTCATTGGTGTCAACCCCCGGTCATAGGGTACATTAGTGAGTCTAGACTACAACCGACATATAGACTTGAAGTAGGAATTACTTGACTACTTGTGCATTATACTCGAACGCTTCTACTCATATTTACTCTTTGTTCATCTTAATCTCACGTTATTTAATTTGATTGACACGCCACCTTGACTATATGAAATGATGTCGAATGCACATATGAATCAGGGTAATATAATTTCCGGGATTATATTATGGTGACTCATATGAACGTCCTGACATTGTGGCATAAAGAATTTAAGGCGAGTCAAGGAAATTTTTTCTCTCTATCCTTATTCCATATCATGATTAGTATTATTGAAAATACTAATCAACGGTATTCTTGTGTTTTAAAGGAACAATGCCTCCTCGTCGTGTGCCATGCCATGAGACTCCCGAACAAGCTCTACAACGAATGATAGCCACTGCCGTGGATGCGGCCATGGCCGGTCACTCCTCCAATAACAACAATAACAACAACCACAACAACAACAATCAAGGAGCCGGTAACTCAAGCGAGGGATGCTCCTATAAAGCCTTCATGGGGTGCAAACCTCATACTTTTGATGGGACAGGGGGACCGGTTACTCTCACTCGATGGTTCGAACAAACGGAGGCCGTCTTTAGCATAAGCGGTTGTCAGGACCAAGATAAGGTCAAATACTCCACTCACACTTTCGCCGGTGTCGCCCTCACATGGTGGAACACCTATGTACAATCGGTGGGTACCGATGAAGCTCACGCCCTCTCTTGGGCTGACCTAAGAGAAAAGATGATCGTCGAATATTTCCCTCGTGAAGAAACCTGAAGGCTCGAACAAGAGCTAAGAACTTTGAAAGCTGTCGGAAACGATCTCAATGCTTATAATCAACGATTTTCTGAACTAGCCTTGATGTGCCCAAACCTTGTGAACCCTAAAGCTTTAAGGGTTGAACTTTACATGGATGGTCTCCCAAAGAGCATCAAACACGGGGTAATGTCATCCAAACCCACTAATCATCAAGAAGCTTTGAACATGGCCCACAAGTTGATAGAAACGGTGGACGAAATTGTAGTGCCGACACCTAAAGCCGAGGATAAGTCGGGTAACAACAAAAGAAAATGGGAAGCCCCCCAATCAAGCAACAACAACTATAACAAGAAGCCTTTCACCTCCGACGGCAAGAAGGGTTATGCCGGAAACCTAGCTCTTTGCAGCAAATGCAACAAACATCACTTTGGTGAATGTGGCAAGCTAATTTGCCATCGGTGCCAAGGAGTTGGTCATAAGGCCAACGAATGTAAAAGTGTCGCCCCCATCGCTCGAAAGGGGCCCAATGCACCAAAGACGGGCACTTGTTACGAATGTGGCCAAACGGGCCATTATAGAAATGCATGCCCGAAGAAGAAAGATAACCCCAACACGCGCGGCCGAGCTTTCAATATCAACACCGAGGAAGCCCGAGATAACAATGAATTAGTCACGGGTACGTTTCTTCTCAACAACTCTTATGTTACTTGCTTATTCGATTCGGGTGCCGATAAATGCTTTGTATCCAAGACTTTGACTCATTCTTTTAGCATTCCCCCACTTCCATCAGATACCACTTATACCATTGAAGTGGCCAACGGGAAACTATTGAGCGCTGACACATATTATCGGGGGTGTACGTTAAACATTTTGGGTAATGAGTTTGAAATTTACTTGATACCCATGGAACTAGGAAGCTTCGATGTAATAATCGGTATGAATTGGTTAGCCAAAACGAAATCTCATATCCTTTGTGATCTTAACGCAATCTGAATTCCTATCGAGAATGGTGAACCTTTGATTGTTTATGGCGATAAGAGTTGCACCGGACTCAACCTCGTTTCGTGCCTTAAAGTTAGAAAACTACTCCGTAAGGGTTGTTTTGCGATCCTTGCCCACGTTAAGAAAGTCGAGTCCGATGAGAAGCATGTCGATGATGTGCCAATTATTAGTGACTTTTTCGATGTATTTCCCGACGAATTGCCGGGTCTTCCACCTCATCGACCGGTTGAATTCCAAATCGATCTTATTCCGGGAGCCGCACCCGTAGCACGTGCACCATATAGACTCGCTCCATCTAAAATGCAAGAATTGCAAAGTCAAATCCAAGAACTACTTGATCGTGGTTTTATCCAACCTAGCCATTCACCTTGGGGCGCTCCGATTTTATTCGTTAAGAAGAAAGATGGATCCCTACGAATGTGCATTGATTATTGTGAACTAAACAAATTGATGGTTAAGAACCGATATCCTCTTCCTCGCATCGATGACCTCTTTGATCAATTACAAGGGTCTTGTATATATTCGAAAATCGATCTCCGTTCGGGTTATCATCAACTAAGGGTTAAGGAGGAAGACGTCTCCAAAACCGCTTTCTGGACTCGTTATGGTAGTTATGAATTCCTTGTCATGCCATTTGGTCTCACTAACTCACCGGCAGTGTTCATGGATCTTATGAACCGCATGTGCAAACCGTACCTTGACAAATTCGTTATCGTGTTCATCGATGATATTTTGGTCTATTCTAAAAATGAAGAAGAACACGAGGAACATCTCTGACTTGTGCTTGAACTTTTAAGACAAGAACGACTCTATGCCAAATTCTCCAAGTGTGAATTTTGGTTGAAGGAAGTTCAATTTCTTGGTCATGTTGTAAGTGATCAAGGTATTAAAGTCGATCCATTAAAAATCGAAGCCATTAGTAAATGGGAGACTCCTACTACTCCTACTCACACTCGTCAATTCTTGGGTCTCGTCGGATACTATCGTAGATTCATCAAAGATTTCTCTTTGGTCGCTCGTCCTCTAACCGCGTTAACTCATAAGGGAAGAAAATTCGTTTGGGCAACCGAACAAGAATCCGCATTTCAAATCTTGAAAACGAAGCTAACCACCGCTCCTATCTTGTCACTTCCCGAAGGCAACGATGATTTTGTTGTGTATTGCGATGCCTCGAAACATGGTTTTGGGTGTGTGTTGATGCAATGAACGAAAGTCATTGCTTATGCTTCTCGACAACTCAAAATTCATGAACGAAACTACACGACACATGATCTCGAACTTGGAGCTGTTGTCTTTGCACTTAAAATGTGGAGACACTATCTTTATGGAACCAAGAGTACTATCTTTACCGATCACAAAAGTCTTCAACACATCTTCGATCAAAAGCAACTAAACATGAGACAACGAAGGTGGATTGAAACCTTAAACGATTACGATTGCGAGCTTCGTTACCATCCTGGAAGGGCAAATGTAGTAGCCGATGCCTTAAGTCGAAAAGAAAGAGCGGTGCCTCTTCGTGTCCGAGCTTTAAACATCACCATCCACACAAACCTTAATAGCCAAATTCGGGTAGCCCAAGATGAGGCTCTCAAGGATGAAAACGTTTCACACGAGCTCTTGAACATTCTCGTCTCTCAATTCGAAGTTAGGGAGACCGGACTTCGATATTTCGCCGAAAGGATTTGGGTGCCTAGATATGGGGACCTACGAAGCCTTATTTTAGATGAAGCCCATAAGTCACAATACTCGATTCACCCCGGTGCCAATAAGATGTACCACGACCTTAAAGAACAATATTGGTGGCCGAACATCAAAAGGGACGTAGCTACTTATGTTGCCAAGTGTTTGACATGTTCCAAGGTCAAAACCGAACACCAAAGACCGTCAGAGTTACTTCAACAACCCGAAATCCAGCAATAGAAGTGGGAAAGAATAACAATGGATTTTATCACCAAGCTACCAAAGACGGTGGGCAGTTATGATACTATTTGGGTTATTGTTGACCGTCTCACCAAATCCGCACACTTTCTCGCTATGAAAGAAACCGACAAAATGGAGAAACTTGCACAACTTTACATTAAGGAGATAGTAGCCCGACACAGTGTACCGTTATCGATTATGTCCGACCGAGATGGCCGTTTTGTTTCTAGATTTTGGCGTACTTTACAAGAAGCGTTGGGAACGCGTTTAGACATGAGCACCGCATATCATCCTCAAACCGACGGACAAAGCGAACGCACAATCCAAACTTTGGAAGACATGTTACGAGCTTGCGTTGTCGATTTTGGAAAAGCTTGGGACAAGCACTTACCTCTCACCGAATTCTCTTACAATAATAGTTATCACGCGAGTATTAAAGCCGTACCTTTTGAAGCGTTGTATGGCCGAAAATGTTGCTCTCCTCTTTGTTGGGCCGAAGTTGGCGACGCACAAATCACCGGACCCGAACTCATTCATGAAACAACTGAGAAAATCGTTCAAATCCGAGATAGGCTTAGGACGGCCCGTAGTCGTCAAAAGTGCTATACCGACAAGAAACGCAACGACCTCGAATTTCAAGTCGGTGACCGTGTAATGTTAAAAGTTGCACCTTGGAAAGGTGTAATCCGTTTCGGGAAACGCGGGAAGCTAAATCCGCGGTATATTGGTCCTTTCGAAATCTTGGAGTGTATTGGAACCGTTGCCTATCGTTTAGATCTTCCACCTCAATTGAGCTCCGTTCATCCTACCTTCCATGTATCTAACTTGAAAAAGTGTCTTACCGAACCCGATATCGTCATCCCTCTCGAAGAACTTACTATTGATGACAAACTTCATTTTGTGGAAGAACCGGTTGAAATTGTGGACACCTCCGTCAAGACGTTGAAACAAAGCCGAATTCCGATTGTTAAGGTTCATTGGAATGCCAAAAGAGGACCCGAGTTTACTTGGGAAAGGCAAGATCAAATGCAAAAGAAACACCCTCACTTGTTTCCGGTTCCGGAAATGCAAGATCCCGAGGAAGAAACAACGACTACTACGCCTACTTAAATTTCGGGACGAAATTTCTTTTAAGGAGTAGGTAATGTAACATCCCGCCTTTTTTTGTTTACTTTTCCGTTTATTTATTTAAAGTCCGTTATATGATTATAACATCCTTCGTTGTTACGCGTATTCAAAGTATCTTGTTTAGGTAATTCACGCATCCGCAACCGAACTTCAGGGACTAATTTCGCCAAGGGAGCAAAGAAGTGACTAGCTTTTGACTAGTCAACACCCACCTCCCCATTCTTTTTCCATTTTCATTTTCATTTTCTTTCAATACTTTCAAGTTTTCTCTCAAACTTCATCACAAAGAATCATCATCCATTTCAAATCTAGCAAGCTTCAATCCAAACAAATTACATACTTGGAATCCTTGCAACTTCCTCTTCGATTCCATACCGATTACAACTAATTTGGGTAACTTTATAAAATTACTAGATTTTGTGTTCTTGATGTTCTTAACTTATAAAGTTGTTAATTAGTGTCTATGGCTCAAGTCTAACATGAATATATAAATTGTATGTTCGATCTTGTTATTTTTGGTAACTAGCATGAACTTGAAAGTTTGGTGTGTTTGATTGATAAATTGGTTGCTTAAATGTTGTTGTTATGATAAAGTGCAAGTATTAAATGTGTTCCTAGTATCACTAGCTTCAATTTGATGTGTAGGTTGCTTTAGAAAACTTCATGAACTTGATTAGTGATTTTGGTGAAATTGGGTTAGGGTTTGATGAACTTGAAATGGACTTTTGATGCTTTGAATGACATGAAATGTTATTTGTAAGTGTTAGGTTATATTGTATGCTTGATCACCTTCGAAACGGCATATCATTCATGTAAATTGGTTGCCGAATCATCGAATTTCATTTATGAGCTTGAATGCATTAAATGAGGAGCTTTGAATGTGATTTTGGTTGTTGTAAAAGTAAATGTGATTGATGAAATGTGTTTAGTTGTTTTTCTTGTCAAAATACCTTTCCGATGATATAAGATACATGTTTTGGTTGTTTGCGGGTCATAAATGGTGATTGTTTGAAGTTAGGTCCGTGCATTAAACTTGAAAATGGCCAGAATTTTCTGCACAGGAAATGGCGCGGCGCGCCATATCCCCACGCGGCGCGCCAAAGTGGGCTGACCAACTTGTCACTTCTAAGAAAAATGTTTGCTATGCTAGGGACCTCCGATTCACATGAAACTTGTTCTAACATGCTTATATATGATTAAAAACCTCAGAAAATTTGTTCGGGACCCGACCCGAACGTGTTGACTTTTTCGTTGACTTTAACCCGACCAAAGTTTGACTTTTTGTCAAACTTAACCAAATGATTATGCAACCTTTCTGACATGATTCTATACTTGTATCTTGCATGAAACTTGACAATGTGATTCACATGCTATACAATCGAGTCATAACGAGCCATAGGACTTATTGAACACTTTGACCTATCGTGTTTACCGATATTGATACAAACCTATTTGTTTAGGTCAAGACTAGCATTCGTTCTTGCACACGTTTACTTGTTGAAGTACTTTTACATACGTACACTCAAGGTGAGATCATAGTCCCACTTTTACTCTTTTTGAAATTACATTTGGGATGAGAAAACATAAACGTTCTTTTTACTAAGTGAACAAAAGTACAGGAAAACAAACATTCTACATACGAGTTTGAACAAAAATTCTCAATTCGATTATCATTAGTTACACTTGCCGGGTGTAAGCGAGAACTTATGTTATATGGCCATATGGGTTTGACAAACCCTCATTCAAACGGTTCGCTACCGTTTACGAATGGAATATATTTTCGAGAAACAGTGTATATTCTAACACTATTGTGATGGGTTTCTATGGAAGGAATGTTAAGCATTGATAATTGGGTGCTCGTGAATATAAACTTTTGGAATGTATTACTATTATATCAATGTTACAAATCTTGTGGTTCACTTGTACTTACTTACTTAAACCTATGATTTCACCAACGTTTTCGTTGACAGATTTCTATGTTTTTCTCAGGTCCTTGAACATTTTGTGATACATGCTTCCGCTCATTACTTTTGATACTTGCTCGGATGTCGAGTATACATGCATATGTGGAGCGTCTTTTGGCTACTCTTAAATTGTGTCGCATATGTTTCAATCGTACTTTAAAACTTTGTAATGTAACTATTTGTCGAACTACTTTGTAAACCTTGAAACATCTTTACTTTTGAAATGAATGCGACATACTTTTGGTCAAACGTTGTTTTAAAGACTTATGACCACGTAACGGGACCTAAGTAGACGGCGCCGTCAATGACGATTTTGTCGGGTCGCTACAGCCCTTGCGTCCGCTACCTATCTTATTAACCGTTTACCTACTAAGGTTTTGGGCACAAAAACCCCTAAAGATACGCTTTCCCAATTCCATACCCTTCCGACTTCATTTAGCATTGAACCTCGAATATTTGGGTGCTCAGTCTTCGTCCATATTCCAAAACATGAGCGTACCAAACTAGATCCATGTGCGGAAAAATGTGTCATGGTTGGTTATGGAATAAACCAAAAAGGATATCGGTGTTACAGTCCCAAAAGACGTCATGTTTTTACTACAATGAACTGTGATTTTGTTGAAACTGAATACTTTTACAAAAATACCCAACTCACGAGTGAGGGGGATAGTGAAAGTAATGACACTCTCAGTTGGATGACATGGGCTCCACATCAAATACCTCAAACACAAAACCCTGAACCACCTCAAACACGAGAGCCCGAGCCCAACGCAAAACCGCGAACCTATACAAACTCCAACACTAAATTTCGAGCCAACATAACCAACGCATGACCATGAACCCACAGAAACTATCCCACCAAACCATGAGACTACTGAAACCTCCTCGAACAATGAACATCAAACACATGAGGAACAAAATGATACAAATTCAGATGAAACCACCCAACGATATGTCCTACCTCAAAGAGTCAATAGAGGTGTCCCACCCAAACGATACTCACCTGAAAAAGAAGCGCAAAGATCTAGATATCCTATGGCTAATATAGCACAAGGAAATCTGTCAAAAGAAGCTCCAAAATTTAATTTCGCAATTTACTCTGAAAATATTCCAACTTCTGTTGAACAAGCGTTGAAATCAAAAAACTGGAAAAAAGCAATGGAAGTTGAAATGAAAGCTTTGAATGATAATGACACTTGGGAAAAATGTGTCATACCTCAAGGAAAGAAACCAATGGGAAGTCGATGGGTATTTACGATCAAATATAAACCAGATGGAACTATTGAAAGATACAAAGCACGACTGGTTGCGAAAGGGTACACTCAGACATACGGGATTGATTACTCCGAAACCTTCTCAATAGTTGCAAAGATTGATAACATAAGTTCTCTTCTCTATCGCTGCAAATGAAGATTGGCCACTTCATCAATTTGATGTGAAGAATGCTTTTCTCCATAGCGAATTAAAAGAGGAAGTCTATATGGAAGCACCACCTGGATTCACCGACAACTTTAAAAACAGGGAAGTTTGTCGACTTAAAAAGGCTTTATATGGGTTAAAACAATCACCACGGGCTTGGTTTGGGAGATTTACACTATTTATGAAAAAATATGATTTTAAACAAAGCAACTCGGATCATACTCTTTTTTTTTAACGAAAAGGAAATTTAATTACATGCTTAATCATTTATGTTGATGATATGATAATAACATGAAATGACAAAGAGGAAATTTCTAACTTAAAAATGAACTTATTTAAAGAATTTGAAATGAAAGATTTGGGCAGACTTAAGTATTTTTTGGGGATTGAGGTATTACGATCCCAACAGGGAATATTTATCTGTCAAAAGAAGTATGTTCTTGATTTTCTTGCAAAAACAGGTATGATTGATTGCAAACCAGCTGATACTCCAATGATTCCAAAATAAAAGCTATATATGGAAGACGAAGCTGATCTTGCTGACAAATGGCAATACCAAAGGATGGTGGGAAAACTCATCTATCTTGCTCACACTCGGCCAGATATAGCACATGCAGTTGGAGTTGTGAGCCAGTTTATGCATCAACCACAGGTTCACCATATGGAAGCTGTAATGGAGTTGTATTAAAAAAGAATGGACACCTTGAAGAACAAGTTTATACGGATGCAAGTTGGGCTGGAGAAAAAGGAGATAGACGATCAACTTCAGGTTTCTTCACAATAGTTGGAGGAAATTTAGTTGCGTGGAAGAGTAAGAAACAAAAGGTCGTTTCCTTATTAAGTGCTGAATCATAATTTAGAGGAATCGCAAAGGGAGTGGTGGAAGCTTTATGGATTCGAAAACTCTTGACAGAAATAGGATTCCTTCCAAAAGAGGCTATTCAGATCCTCTGCGATAATGAAGCAGCAATCGCAATCTCAGAAAATCCGGTTCAACATGATCGAACAAAACATGTTGAAGTGGATAGACACTTTATCAGAGAAAAGTTGGATGCAGAAATAATTTCTTTACCATATATAAGATCAGAAGACCAAATGGCCGACATTCTCACCAAGTCAGTTAACGGAAGATTGTTCAGTGAAGTTCTCGGCAAGTTGAACATTGGAAACCCCACTATTCAACTTGAGGGGGAGTGTTAGAATACTGCAATAAGGAACTCAAAGTCAAATTACCATATTTGGTAATTTGACTTTTGGGATCAGAAAGTAAACTTTCATCCTTTCCCTTTCAAGACATGTCACAAGATTCAACAAGATGCCAAGATAACGGTTCCAGTAGCTGCCCATTTCCACTTTAGTAAAAGGAGGTTCCAAAAGATGTATTGGATCCATTCCTTATTAGAATTAGCTGTTATAGCTCATTGTGTATAAAACACTTAGCAATATGTAAAACAGATTACTAATTCATCTTGTATCAATTCAAGTTATATATCAAACTGATCAATACAGTCATAAATCTTTATGTGTTAACAGTGGAAAAAAAATTGGGGTTTTAACTAGTGACACCAGTGAAAAAAGCACGATGGAACATGGTGATGATGCAGCGGAGGGGTAGGAAATATATTATTATTTTTTACTACGAAATACGACGAAATATAATACAAGTTTTATTTAATTTATTTACAAATGGGATATACCTAAACTCTGCTACAACACTATAGGCAGTGTACCTAATCGTAGAGTAGTATTGTTTTTAGTAAGTCCGGTTCATTCCACAGGGAGCTAGCTTATTTTACACTATATTTTTATATAACTATATTTGTACAAAATATATATAATTATATATAATAATATATAAAAGGGGAATTTACCGTTTAATGACCGGTTTGTCGATTTTAAGTCAAGCGTAAATATAAATGACGAAAATTAAAGTGAGTAAAATAAATAACGATATTTAAATGATGATATATAAAATTGCGTTAAGAAATAAAATAATTATGCTTATTTAAACTTCCGTAATCATGATGTTTGACGTTTTGATTTTAATTTATTACCCTGGGTTAATTTTCCTTTGTCCTGTATTTATTTGAAACCTATCTGGTTTTTTCCCATAATAGTTCATCGGTCATAATTATAAAATGCTCGTCAAATTAACCTTATACCCGAAGTCAAATATTTCAACTAATTAGGGATTCAAACTGTAACAAGGTTTTAATACTTTGTTAATAATTACACCAGGTTATCGACTGCGTGTAATCTAAGGTTTTAATACTTTGTTAACAATTACACCAATTACCTTTGTATGTAATCCACCCCTGTTTTAATGAGTCAATTGACTACAAATCCATCCCCGTCTCTGGTCAAATGAACAATTATAAGTATTTATAAATATCCCGCCCATCGTACCCGATCGAACGTATGTGACTATTTATAAATACGTCAAATTGTAAATCTCTATATTAATCAAATATAAAGTCCACTAATAGTCTATAGTCTAATTTCCACAAGTGTCGGTCTTTTGTCCAAACCTTAATTATGGTCCAAAGTTCAATAACCCCGTCTTAATATTTAGTCCAACATCACGATTACTTTGGCTCAAATAAGCATAATAATAACTTAAGTACGATACATAATTGAAAAGGGAGAGTTTAACTTGCAATGATTATTTATCGCGTAGCTTTACACGACAGAATTTCAACTTTAAAACCCGTAAAATAATCGTTACATTACCCAAACTAACTAATATAAAACTAAACTATATTATATATATATATATATATATATATATATATATATATATATATATATATATATATATATATATATATATATATATATATATATATATATTATTAACAGAGGGAGAAATGAATTGGGATGGTGCAATGGATTCGGCAGAAGCTCGTGCCTTTTATAGGCAAATTCTGATTTTGGCTGCTCCGCGATCGTGGAAGTTTTACCCTCTTCAGCTCCGCGATCGTGGAGGTCTGGATTCCAGCTCACAAACTTTTGGCCACTAGCTTTGTCGACATAATATTTATAAATATATATATATATATATATATATATATATATATATATATATATATATAATTATATATATATTATATTATATTCTTGTGCATAGTTGACTTGTACTTTTAGGTATGTTGTCTCGTACGTTGATAGTTGGTTCATGTCTCGGTTCCGGATTTTCGAACGTCTTTTCGTACGCTTAGATATCTTGTATTTTGCGTTCCGCGACTTGTACTTTTATCAATATTTAGACGTTGATCATCAATAAATTGAACCACTTGGAGTTTAAGTTGTACGTTTGAGCATTTTGGACGTTTTCATCTTCAAATCTTCATTTCGTCTTTCGTCTTCGCACTTATTTATTTAAACGGTTATAACTTAAAAATAGAACAATTACAACTAAAAACTTTATATATTGGAAGGATATTGCGACTAAATATATGATCATTTGGAGCACTATCAAATATCCTCACACTTGAACGTTGCTTGTCCTCAAGCAATACAGAACTTGAAATAAAATCACACTTCACTTGAATCACTTTTTTATTCTCACACTTTATACATCAGTGATTTTGATACGGCGGTATAAACAATGATAGTAACATTGTGGTTTACAGTCCCACGTGACTATGAAAATTTAGATCCTTAAGGAAATTGGATCTTTATGAAAATATTGGATCTTTTGAAAATTCAAGCTAGATTTTACCCTAGACAAGTTTTCTGGAATAACCCTTCACCGGTGTTTGCAAAATCTTTTTGTGGGTTTCAGATTTTAAAATTTTAGCTCAATACTTGCTGTTTTGTGTCACCCACTTGCTAACCTTGTATTAGAAAAGCAACACGTCCAGTATACTTGTCCCGTATATTACCTTTCGGTAAACTACCGTCCCGTTGTAAAGGAAAGCATTGAACAAGCAACTGTTAAGGCTATGTTACATAAACATGCAAAAAATCATGGTCAATATCGTGTCGGATGCAGTTACTATCCTTTGTAGGAGAAATAGTAAAGATCACCCTATAATTTTTCGGTCTGGCACAAGGTCCTGTCTCCGACCATGCTATGCAACCACCGTTCTTACGGTTGACACCCGATTTTGGTTCAGGTGACCTAATGAATTCTGATAAATTCTTAGGATTTTACGTTCAATGGTAATGAACGCATTGAAAATAAGTTTTCAGAAAACAAATCGGTTTTAATTTGATCAAAATATTTTCTCGTTCAAGCTCGAGTTTAGATATCATCAAATTTCATGAGTTTGTAATTCTCAATCTTTAAAGTCAATCTCAAGGATTGAGTAATATCAGTCTTAA
Source organism: Rutidosis leptorrhynchoides (assembly GCF_046630445.1). Taxonomy (NCBI): domain Eukaryota; kingdom Viridiplantae; phylum Streptophyta; class Magnoliopsida; order Asterales; family Asteraceae; genus Rutidosis; species Rutidosis leptorrhynchoides. The sequence continues at coordinate 271,920,556 of NC_092339.1, read as the reverse complement.
AAGCTGATTTTTGATCTTTAAGGAGATTATCCTTTATGGGGGTCTGATTCATTAGTCTTATCAAGCTAATTTGCACGGCGCCTTCCCCATTTTACGAGACAGATCCTCTCATGGTTAGGATAAGTCTGACCACTTGGCGACCCTGTTTAATGCTGAGGTCCGTGGATTTCCTGTTGATTTTCGAGATGACTTTTCTAGATTTTTCGTCAACCTACAGCTGGTCTGGAGACAACTTCTTGACCTAAATCAAGAAGCGCATTTCTTTTTCTGAAGACTTTACTTCATTTTAATAATGGAATTGATTCATCGTGTAGATCCATCTTTTCTTTCTTTCATCGGGTAAAACAGTTAATTTAGTCCAAAACAAAAGCACCTGCAATAACTTTACAGAAACATGTTGTAACAACCCTCACTTTTCGACTTCTAAATTACTGAATTAACCCTAGGGTTATATGTCTGACTATATGTATTAAGGGTTGTTATATACAATTAAATATTGACGGAATAGTAATTTTTAGTCAACAATGTACGCTTAAATAAATAATATATTATTAATTTATATAATTTGACATAATTTAACTAAGTATATAAACTTTGTATCACTTTTATTATTTAGTTAATGTATTATATATTTAACTATATAATAAATCCAATTATATATAAATGTAATAATATTTACAAACTTACTAAAACTATAGTTTAATAATTAAAATCATAATTATTATTAAAAATACAAAATACCTAATTATTTATTATTTTTATGCAAAATTTGTATTTATTAATTAAATAAAAAAAATATTATTGACAAATATTCTTGAAAAAGCATTAAATCAATTTGTTTATTTATAAAAAAAAAATCCTTAAAATAAATGAAAAAAATAAATAAATAAATAAATAAATTACTTTTTAATTAAAAATTGTAATGGAAAAACTACTTTTATTATTTTATTTTGTGCATTATCCCATGACCTAACATTTAATAATTTTTAATTTTAAAATCCCATTAAGAATTAAAATATTTCTTTTTCTTTTAATTATTTTATTCTTTTTACCTAATTTTTTCAAGTATAAATACCCCTCATTTCTCATTCAAACTCACACCAAAATTTCTCTCATTCTCTCTTTGAAGAATTACTACTAGTAAGTATTCTTTTCTTACTTTTTATTTTTTTTTACTTTTTACTTTTTACTTTTTTTACTTTTTACTTTTTACTTTTTACTTCAGTTATTATTTTTACCGAAACATGTAAATAATGTTATAAATTATATGCAATTAAAAATAAAATAAATAACATGTATACACTATTACTATTACTAGCACCTATAACCTACTACTTATATTGTAACATAAAAACATTTTGGGATATGTATTAGAGATGTATAGATCTTCGAACTTTCTTGACGAATGGTTTCTATGAGATTCTAGGCAGAGGGTTTGGATTTTCGATTTGAATGGTCCTATGGCTCAAGCCCCTAGATCTAAATTAGCCATTCGAAGGAAAAGGGGTGATTGGAAGCTTATCTAATACGGCAAGTATCCTAAAATAGAAAACACTGATAAAAGTAGAAACTCTCTAGTCATAGAAACTTAGTAAAATAAGAAACTTTCTAAAAATGGAAACTTTATAAAAATAGTAACTTACTAGGAATAGAAACTTAGTAAAACAAACTATACTTAAACACATACTTAAACTTAAACATGGGCAAAATACTTAACTACTCTTAAATGTCAATAGGTTGACTTTCCTGCTCACTCGTTCAACTCTTTATTCCGAGGAATAACTCTCTCTCTACTTACTAAGGTGAATTCATAGCCCCTCTTTAATTGCTAGCAAACTTACTTACTTTTACTTGGGGTGAGACACATGCTGTTTTTACTTTTTACACTTTAGACACAAGTACCGAACTGTTAAACTATGCTATACCCGGCTATGTCCGACTAAGTCCCTACAGTGATATTTTTAATTGCTGCGGCATGCTTAATTATTGGGGGTAGGCCTATCGGGAGTAACGTCCCTGATACATCTGACCAAGTCATTGTATTACTTAATAATGAAATTAAACCGACAAGGACAGACACAACTTGTCATGGGGCAAACTTGAACGTTTAGTCTAAATATCACGCATTGGCATAACTTTTTGATCCTGCGGGAGATCAACTTTATAAACTAAATCTTGTAGTCTAAAACAACGACAAACTTTTTGTTAAACCTATGAACTTCACTCAACCTTTTTGGTTGACACTTTAGCATGTTTTGTCTCAGGTGCTGTTTGATTCAAGCTCTTATACTTACTGCTTATGTGATGCTACTTGGACATAGGATCAAGAGATATCACATTTATTACTTCTGCATGTGAACATTTACGATATTGTTATTCCTGTCATTGTAACGACATTTCATTTTCCGCTGCGTACTCATTAAAGTTAAATTCATCATTTAGTTTTGTTCTCGTTTATTATAATATGTTGGTATGTTTTGATATTAGTGACGTTCCTTCCAGACCCTATTGGGAGGATGTTACAGATTGGTATCAGAGCATAACCAGGCTGTTATAGAGAACCAGGATTGCATTTTTGTGTGTGCCTTATGTGTTAGCTAGGGTGCCTTAGCAATCTAGGAAACTATAACCTTTCCTGCCTTAGACTTAAAGCACTTAGGATTACCTTATAATCTTAACAACCTTGCTTTGATAATCTTGGCTTAAAAATGCTAATCAAAGTCTCTTTACTAATGTTAGGATGTCTAATTTTCATCAAACAAACAAAATGACTCTTTTCAAGCCGATCGAAGAAGATACTAAAGGGTCTTCCACTGAAAGACCAGCCCAAAGTCCACCTTATGGCTTTGGTGGTCCTCGTTCACCAAACTATAGTTCGGATACTTTACCTAATTCTCCCGATCACTACCCGACCCCGAAAACTGAAGACAAGGGGAAACGTCCTGAGGAAACTAGTCCGTCAAGGAAAAGATTCCGATCTTCTTCTTATAATGATGCTACTAAGTATGAGGGTTTGCTTCGCCACATGGCGAGAGTGGAGGTTCGTATGGATGAGAAGGACCGCGAAATTAAGAAGTTGGTGGAGGAAAATATTGAACTAAGAAAAGAATTAAGGCTCCTAAAGTACGAGGAAGAACGCAACACTCGTTGGGGAAAGCAATCACTTGCTCATCTCCAGGAGGATGTTAACTTCTGAATGAAAATGGAGAGAAGCTGAGTCGACAAGCAAACTGCCCTAAGGGAATACGACATCAATGCCGTTAATAGTCGTGTTACCAACCTTTATGACAATCTCGAATATCTCTACGAAAAGCAAAAAGGGAAGAACGAGCGATATGATAAGTTTATCAAAGAGTCTCCCGACTCTCAAACCGAAAGGTTAGAGAAACTTGTGAAGAATAACATGGAAAAAGTGATGAAGCTGTTTGAGGACGAAAAGAAGAGATATGAAGATTATTTCAATCTTAATAATCTTTAGTTATCTTTCCTATTTTTCCATCTATGTAAAGGCTATGCCTTAAAACTATTTCTAATTCCGAATCGTGTATTAAGGCTTATTTAATGCCTAGTTTCTTAATAAAATAAAGTGTTTTATTTATATCATGTGTTACGATAAAACTGTTCATGTTCCATTGGGAAATGGAGAGACTCTCATCATCCAAGGTGAAAAGAGTGGTTCCAATCTCAACATCATCTCCTGTATTAAAACTCGTAAATACCTTAAGAAAGGTTATCCAGCTATTCTAGCTCACGTTAAGATGATTGAATCGAAATAGAAGCATATTGAAGATGTACCAGTGGTTAAAGACTTTCCCGATTTGTTTCCCGAAGATCTTCCTGGTCTTCCACCTCCTCGACAAGTTGAATTTCAAATTGATTTAACTCCCGGTGCTACTCCTATTGCTAAAGCTCTGTATCGTTTAGCACCCTCCAAGATGAAGGAATTATCCAACCAGCTCCAAGAACTATTGGATAAAGGTTTCATTCCTCCAAGCTCGTCCCCATGGGGAGCTCCTATTCTATTTGTTAAAAAGAAGGATGGTACGTTAAGGATGTGCATTAATTACCGTGAACTTAACAAGCTTACTATCAAGAACCGTTATCCGTTGCCACGTATTGATGATCTATTCGACCAACTTCAAGGGTCAATTATTTATTCAAAGATTGACTTGAGGTCCGGATATCACCAACTTAGAGTCAAGGAATCTGATATTCCTAAGACTGCGTTTCGCACTCGTTATGGGCACTATGAATTCTGTGTCATGCCTTTTGGTTTGACCAATGCTCCTGCCGTTTTCATGGATCTCATGAACCGTGTCTGCAAACCTTATCTCGATAAATTCGTCATTATTTTCATTGATGACATTTTGATCTTGTAACACCCCAGCTTAACATGACCACAATATTGTCCGCTTTGCCCGCAGGCGCACGGCTTTTTCTTGGCGACCACACACGAGAAGCACTTTCCCAGGAGGTCACCCATCCTGGTAGTGCTCTCGCCCGAGCACGCTTAACCACAACGTACTCGCACTTCTACTCAGCCTGTGATCCCAAAACGCGTTGTGTCATTTAAGCGTGAGTATTACCTTATAATCCCATGATCACTCATGTTCGTGGGCGATGTGGGATTTGCCTAGGGTGTTACATTCACCCCCCTTAGGGACTCATCGTCCTCGATGAGGTTTGCCCCACCACCCCCAACGACACATGAGTGGCTCTGATACCATTCTGTAACACCCCAGCTTAACATGACCACAATATTGTCCGCTTTGCCCGCAGGCGCACGGCTTTTTCTTGGCGACCACACACGAGAAGCACTTTCCCAGGAGGTCACCCATCCTGGTAGTGCTCTCGCCCGAGCACGCTTAACCACAACGTACTCGCACTTCTACTCAGCCTGTGATCCCAAAACAGTACAATTCCTCGGACACGTTATTGATAGTAATGGAATACATGTCGATCCAGCTAAGATTACCGCTATCCAGAACTGGGAGATACCAAAGACTGCGAAGCATATTCGTCAATTTTTGGGACTTGTCGGTTATTATCGAAGATTCATAAAGAATTTTTCCTTTCTTGCCAAACCTCTTACGAAGCTAACTCAAAAAGGGAAGAAGTTTGAGTGGTCTAAAGAACAGGAATCTGCTTTCAAGATTCTGAAAGAGAAGTTGACCACAGCCCCGATTCTATCTTTACCTGAAGGTACTGACGATTTTGTTGTTTACTGCGATGCCTCAAAGCAAGGCTTTAGTTATGTTTTAATGCAACGTGAAAAGGTTATTGCCTACGCATCTAGACAGTTGAAGAAATACGAGGAGAACTATACCACACACGACCTTGAGTTAGGTGCCGTGGTATTTGCATTAAAGATATGGAGACATTATCTATATGGTACTCAGTTTACGGTGTACACTGACCATAAAAGTCTTCGACACATCTTTGATCAAAAAACAGCTGAATATGAGGCAAAGCCGATGGCTCGAGTTATTGAACGATTATGACTGTAAGATGGAATATCATCCTGGCAAGGCAAACGTAGTTCCCGATGCCCTCAGTCGAAAAGACGATGTTAAACGTGTTCGTGCCTTAAACCTGAAAATCAAATCAAATCTTATATCACGAATCTGCAAAGCTCAACTGGAAGCTATTAAACCAACACTTATCGAAGGTGAAGGACCTATCGGTTTCGAGAACCAACTCCATGTGAAAGCTAATGGTACACGGTACTTTGGCAACAGAATTTGGGTTCCTCACTTCGGTAATCTCCATGAACTAGTCTTGGATGAAGTTCATAAGACTAGGTATTCTATTCATCCGGGTTCCGGTAAGATGTACCACGATGTGAAGGAATTCTACTGGTGGCCTAATATGAAAGCCGACATTGCTACTTATGTTAGTAAGTGTCTCACTTGTTTGAAAGTCAAGGCTGAACATCAAAAGCCTTCCGGTCTGTTGACACAACCTGATATTCCGCAGTGGAAGTGGGAATGTATCGCTATGGACTTTATTACTAAATTGCCCAAGACTTCTAATGGCAATGATACTATATGGGTCATAGTAGATCGTCTTACTAAATCTGCTCATTTCTTACCGATCAAGGAGATCGACAAGATGGAGAGATTGTCACAACTGTATATCAAAGAAATTGTCTCTCGTCATGGTGTTCCTATATCAATCATATCCGATCGCGACAGTAGATTCACTTCCAGATTCTGGAAATCCTTACAAACTGCTCTTGGAACTCAACTCGACATGAGTACTGCTTATCATCCGCAAACCGATGGTCAAAGTGAACGAACCATTCAAACATTGGAAGATATGCTTCGCACTTGTGTTATCGACTTCGGCAAAGGCTGGGATAGACATTTGCCTTTAGTTGAATTCTCTTACAATAATAGTTACCACTCAAGTATTAAGGCTGCACCTTTTGAGGGCTTATACGGACGAAAATGTAGATCCCCACTGTGCTGGGATGAATTAGAGGACAGACAGTTAACTGGTCCTGAAATCATACACGAGACAACCGAAAAGATAGTTCAGATTAAGAAACGAATAGAAACTGCCCGCAGCCGACAGAAGAGCTATGCTAATAAAGGTCGGAAAGATTTAGAATTCCAAGTTGGTGACAAAGTCATGTTGAAAGTATCCCCTTGGAAAGGCGTCGTTCGTTTTGGTAAACGAAGCAAACTAAGTCCGCATTTTGTTGGACCCTTCAAGATTACTGAAAGGATCGGACCCGTGGCTTATCGAATAGAATTACCTGCTGAACTTAGCAGCGTACACAACGTATTTCATGTCTCGAATCTTAAAAAGTGTCTCGCTGATGACACTCTCGTTATTCCTTTGGATGACATTCGCATTGATGATAAAATGCACTTCATAGAGGAACCCGTAGAAGTCATGGACCGATCTGCTAAACGCTTAAAACAAAGCACCATACCTATTGTTAAGATCCGTTGGAATTCACGACGTGGCCCCGAGTATACCTGGGAACGTGAAGACCAAATGAAACAGAAATATCCCCATCTCTTCTCAACCGCTGATGCATCCGAGAAGTCTACCTAAAACTTCGGGACGAAGTTTTTATTAACGGGGAGGTACTGTAACAACCCTCACTTTTCGACTTCTAAATTACTGAATTAACCCTAGGGTTATATGTCTGACTATATGTATTAAGGGTTGTTATATACAATTAAATATTAACCGAATAGTAATTTTTAGTCAACAATGTACGCTTAAATAAATAATATATTATTAATTTATATAATTTTACATAATTTAACTAAGTATATAAACTTTGTATCACTTTTATTATTTAGTTAATGTATTATATATTTAACTATATAATAAATCCAATTATATATAAATGTAATAATATTTACAAACTTACTAAAACTATAGTTTAATAATTAAAATCATAATTATTATTAAAAATACAAAATACCTAATTATTTATTATTTTTATGCAAAATTTGTATTTATTAATTAAATAAAAAAAATAAAAAAAATAAAATAAATATTATTGACAAATATTCTTGGAAAAGCATTAAATCAATTTGTTTATTTATAAAAAAAATCCTTAAAATAAATGAAAATAAATAAATAAATAAATAAATAAATTACTTTTTAATTAAAAATTGTAATGGAAAAACTACTTTTATTATTTTATTTTGTGCATTATCCCATGACCTAACATTTAATACTTTTTAATTTTAAAATCCCATTAAGAATTAAAATATTTCTTTTTCTTTTAATTATTTTATTCTTTTTACCTAATTTTTTCAAGTATAAATGCCCCTCATTTCTCATTCAAACTCACACCAAAATTTTTCTCATTCTCTCTTTGAAGAATTACTACTAGTAAGTATTCTTTTCTTACTTTTTATTTTTTTTACTTTTTACTTTTTACTTTTTTTACTTTTTACTTTTTACTTTTTACTTCAGTTATTATTTTTACCGAAACATGTAAATAATGTTATAAATTATATGCAATTAAAAATAAAATAAATAACATGTATACACTATTACTATTACTAGCACCTATAACCTACTACTTATATTGTAACATAAAAACATTTTGGGATATGTATTAGAGATGTATAGATCTTCGAACTTTCTTGACGAATGGTTTCTATGAGATTCTAGGCAGAGGGTTTGGATTTCCGATTTGAAGGGTCCTATGGCTCAAGCCCCTAGATCTAAATTAGCCATTCGAAGGGAAATGGGTGATTGGAAGCTTATCTAATACGGCAAGTATCCTAAAATAGAAAACACTGATAAAAGTAGAAACTCTCTAGTCATAGAAACTTAGTAAAATAAGAAACTTTCTAAAAATGGAAACTTTATAAAAATAGTAACTTACTAGGAATAGAAACTTAGTAAAAAAAACTATACTTAAACACATACTTAAACTTAAACATGGGCAAAACACTTAACTACTCTTAAATGTCAATAGGTTGACTTTCCTGCTCACTCATTCAACTCTTTATTCTGAGAAATAACTCTCTCTCTACTTACTAAGGTGAATTCATAGCCCCTCTTTAATTGCTAGCAAACTTGCTTACTTTTACTTGGGGTGAGACACATGCTGTTTTTACTTTTTACACTTTAGACACAAGTACCAAACTGTTAAACTATGCTATACCCGGCTATGTCCAACTAAGTCCCTACAGTGATATTTTTAATTGCTGCGGCATGCTTAATTATTGGGGGTAGGCCTATCGGGAGTAACGTCCCCGATACATTTGACCAAGTCATTGTATTACTTAATAATGAAATTAAACCGACAAGGACAGACACAACTTGTCATGGGGCAAACTTGAACGTTTAGTCTAAATATCACGCATTGGCATAACTTTTTGATCCTGCGGGAGATCAACTTTATAAACTAAATCTTGTGGTCTAAAACAACGACAAACTTTTTGTTAAACCTATGAACTTCACTCAACCTTTTTGGTTGACACTTTAGCATGTTTTGTCTCATGTGCTGTTTGATTCAAGCTCTTATACTTACTGCTTATGTGATGCTACTTGGACATAGGATCAAGAGATATCGCATTTATTACTTCTGCATGTGAACATTTACGATATTGTTATTCCTGTCATTATAACGACATTTCATTTTCCGCTGCGTACTCATTAAAGTTAAATTCATCATTTAGTATTGTTCTCGTTTATTATAATATATTGGTATGTTTTGATATTAGTGACGTTCCTTCCAGACCCTATTGGGAGGACGTTACACATGTGACATATAGTTTTTAATTGAATAACTTGGTACATTATCCCCACACTTGGTTTTTTTTCATGCATCTATTTATTTCTAATAAATAAATTCAAGCGTTTTGGTTGTTTCTCAATTTATGTCCTCTTTTTAGGGTAACAATAATTTCGGTATTATCACTTAGTTTTATCGTTCATAAATATGTATAAATCATGATTTTGAATTCATTTAGTTGAAAATTTTTCAAATTTTCATAAAATTTAGAAAATAAACCAAGTATAAACCCGAGATAATTTATAACCCTTCCCCACACTTGAGATCATGCAATGCCCTCATTTGCATGAAATCAGACTATAATTATAAATTCATGAGGGTGATTAGTGTAGAAAAGTGATTAAAAACACCCAGTTTGTAATTACAAAGCTCGTCGAATGATAAATGGCGTGCCTCTTTGTTCATTTTGTTGTTTTATCATACATGTTTTTCTTCAAAAATGGTTGCTTTTCTGAACTGTTTGCTAATCTTTGAAAATACGTCTTTTACCCTAATTTATCATGCATTTTTGTTAACGAGTTATGCACTAACCCGAACTCATAATTTAACGTTAAGTGGGGTTAGACTTCCCCACACTTGGCTGTGAAGTTGGTAGAATAAGTTCTACGAATTAGAATAGTGAGCCAGTTATTTATATCTTGGGTGGTGTATAATATATCAATGGGTTTAAAGTTTAGACCCACCCGATCGTCACTACTTAATTCTTTTTTAAGTGTAGCTTTTAGTAAATGGATATATCTCTTTTCTGGTTCTTGGTCAAATGGATCGTCATACACTGACATACATATTTCTTTAGGGTGGACAATTCCTAACATTTCCTTCCGTTTATTCTCGGGATCAAAGTTTTCACCTCTATTACCCAGTTGGGTAAAATTTGAAGTGTCAATATCTATTACAGCTCGTAGTTCATCTTAGGAAGATGACTCTCTATTGAGAATATTGGGTTGAAAGGTTGTGAAATGGTGAATTTCGGGATCGAAGCAAATTCTTCTTCTTTAACGGTCCTTATCTGTCCCACTATTTTGGTCTCGGGGGTAAAATTTTCAACGTTATCATTTTTCCAAGAGTACCAATTTGTCACCCTTACTTCTTCTTCATCCATTGATGGATCGATGATTTCGTCGATAGAGGCTAATTTGTCGATATGTTGTGAAATTGGTAAAACTGAATAAAAAGTATCATCGGGATAATTGGTGATTTCGGAGCTCTCGAATTCATCAAAATTCGATGATATGAGATTTTCTTTCACAATACTCCTCAGATCAACATGTGTGTAGTCTGATAGAGTTTCAGCTTGCCTATTTGCAAACACTCTCATTTGTTCATTTTGAGCGTCAAATTCTTCGAGTTTTATTTTCATATAATCTAAAAAAATTTCAGACACATAATTTTTCTCGTCCTCTAGTTGTTGAGTTTGGATATATTCTTGGGAATAATACCAATTTGAATTGTATTCTCCATAATCATTCCATTTAGGTTCCATGGGTGCATAATTTTCCATAAGAACGTAATAATAACATTCCCATGTTGAATGATAATCTCCACAGATTTCACAATCAGTTATTGTCTCGTCATTCATGATCCAAGTTTGACCGAACGAATTTTCATCAACACTCGTTTGAGAGTATTGATTTAATTGATTTTGGATATCAGAAAGAGTTTCCAAAATATTCTCAAAATTTTCCATAATACGCTTATTACCAAATTTTAGCTACAATGTGGTGCATTTACTAATTATTATATTAGTTATAAAACTAAAAATTATATAAGTTATCAAATTAATAGACTTTTCTGCTTTTGTCCACGTTTCGAATAGCCAATAGATGTAGAAGGTAGCCAGGACCCTTTAAATCGGAAGTCCACAACTCGCCACTAACAAATTCAACTATTACTACGAACCAGAAAATTGGCGTCTATTAATTTAATCGCTTGCAATAATTTTTTGTCGAAATTTAAAGATTTTAAAAATTCTATGTCCTATGAACTAGCGCGTAGAAAAGAAAAATTGTGTCGAAAACAATCTAAAAACTTAAAACTAAAAGTTGCGACTAAAGTTTAAAAATTCTAAAGGAAATCGGCAAAACTATAATTACGAAATGATAAAATTAAAAATTATAAACTAGACGTTTAAAAAGATACAAAAGGACATAAAAGAAAAATGATAAAAATAAAATTTTATATAAAAATATTATTTTTATATTATTATTATATAAAAATATTAATCTATATAATTAATACAAATAAATAAAACTTAAAATTACAAATAATAATAAAACTAGATATAAATATATATTAATTAATTAAAACCCTAATAATAATAATAATAATTAATAAAACCCTAACCGTATTAAATGCGTTTAAGGATCAGGTCTGTCAGGTCACCCTATGCGATCGCATGGGGTTTAAGCTTCGAAGCCATGCGATCGCATGGTATGCAGATTCAGATTATGTTGCAGGCTTAAATTTGTTCGGTCGTTTTTTTTTTCAAAAATATATATAGAAAACTTATATAAAATAAATATCCTTATATTTCAAAACTAAAATAAAAATAAAAACACTTTTTAATTTTATATATTTTAAACAAAATCTTAAAAATATATTTTTTTATTTTTTTATTTTTTTTATTTTTAGATATATATATATATATATATATATATATATATATATATATATATATATATATATATATATATATATATATATATATATATATATATATTTAAAACTTATATATAATTACATTTTTACAAACATAGATTAAAAATATAGCGTTTCGCCGATTCCCCGGCAGCGGCGCCAAAAACTTGATGATGCAGCGGAGGGGTACGAAATATACTATTATTTTTTACTACGAAATACGACGAAATATGATACAAGTTTTATTTAATTTATTTAGAAATGGGATATACCTAAACTCTGCTACAACACTATAGGCAGTGTACCTAATCGTAGAGTAGTATAGTTTTTAGTAAGTCCGGTTCGTTCCACAGGGAGCTTGTAACAACCCTGATTTTTCCGTTACTTCCGTTAACCTTCCGTTAGTTTATTTAACGGCGATTATTTAACTTTTATGTGTTTATGTGTAATAAATACATACTTGATCTTCGGAGGGTTACAATAATTAATATGGGTTGATATTAATTCAAATAATGAAATACGATAAAAATGATACGATTTTGATAATAGCTTTTTGAGCAACGAAACGCTCGGGTTTATTTTAATAATTAATTTTATTAATTATTAACTTTTTAAAATATTTAATTTATTGGGTTTTTGATAAATTAAGCGATTGGTTGCGTTTAACGATCGGGTTGAAATGTCCCGTTCTTATTGATTAAAAACGTTCCATATTAATTGATTTCGTTGCGAGGTTTTGACCTCTATATGAGACGTTTTTCAAAGACTGCATTCATTTTTAAAACAAACCATAACCTTTATTTCATAAATAAAGGTTTAAAAAGCTTTACGTAGATTATCAAATAATGATAATCTAAAATATCCTGTTTACACACGACCATTACATAATGGTTTACAATACAATTATGTTACATCGAAATCAGTTTCTTGAATGCAGTTTTTACACAATATCATACAAACATGGACTCCAAATCTTGTCCTTATTTTAGTATGCAACAGCGGAAGCTCTTAATATTCACCTGAGAATAAACATGCTTTAAACGTCAACAAAAATGTTGGTGAGTTATAGGTTTAACCTATATATATCAAATCGTAACAATAGACCACAAGATTTCATATTTCAATACACATCCCATACATAGAGATAAAAATCATTCATATGGTGAACACCTGGTAACCGACATTAACAAGATGCATATATAAGAATATCCCCATCATTCCGGGACACCCTTCGGATATAATATAAATTTCGAAGTACTAAAGCATCCGGTACTTTGGATGGGGTTTGTTAGGCCCAATAGATCTATCTTTAGGATTCGCGTCAATTAGGGTGTCTGTTCCCTAATTCCTAGATTACCAGACTTAAATAAAAGGGGCATATTCGATTTCGATAATTCAACCATAGAATGTAGTTTCACGTACTTGTGTCTATTTTGTAAATCATTTATAAAACCTGCATGTATTCTCATCCCAAAAATATTAGATTTTAAAAGTGGGACTATAACTCACTTTCACAGATTTTTACTTCGTCGGGAAGTAAGACTTGGCCACTGGTTGATTCACGAACCTATAACAATATATACATATATATCAAAGTATGTTCAAAATATATTTACAACACTTTTAATATATTTTGATGTTTTAAGTTTATTAAGTCAGCTGTCCTCGTTAGTAACCTATAACTAGTTGTCCACAGTTAGATATACAGAAATAAATCAATAAATATTATCTTGAATCAATCCACGACCCAGTGTATACGTATCTCAGTATTGATCACAACTCAAACTATACATATTTTGGAATCAACCTCAACCCTGTATAGCTAACTCCAACATTCACATATAGAGTGTCTATGGTTGTTCCGAAATATATATAGATGTGTCAACATGATAGGTCGAAACATTGTATACGTGTCTATGGTATCTCAAGATTACATAATATACAATACAAGTTGATTAAGTTATGGTTGGAATAGATTTGTTACCAATTTTCACGTAGCTAAAATGAGAAAAATTATCCAATCTTGTTTTACCCATAACTTCTTCAGTTTAAATCCGTTTTGAGTGAATCAAATTGCTATGGTTTCATATTGAACTCTATTTTATGAATCTAAACAAAAAAAGTATAGGTTTCTAGTCGGAAAAATAAGTTACAAGTCGTTTTTGTAAAGGTAGTCATTTCAGTCGAAAGAACGACGTCTAGATGACCATTTTAGAAAACATACTTCCACTTTGAGTTTAACCATAATTTTTGGATATAGTTTCATGTTCATAATAAAAATCATTTTCTCAGAATAACAACTTTTAAATCAAAGTTTATCATAGTTTTTAATTAACTAACCCAAAACAGCCCGCGGTGTTACTACGACGGCGTAAATCCGGTTTTACGGTGTTTTTCGTGTTTCCAGGTTTTAAATCATTAAGTTAGCATATCATATAGATATAGAACATGTGTTTAGTTGATTTTAAAATTCAAGTTAGAAGGATTAACTTTTGTTTGCGAACAAGTTTAGAATTAACTAAACTATGTTCTAGTGATTACAAGTTTAAACCTTCGAATAAGATAGCTTTATATGTATGAATCGAATGATGTTATGAACATCATTACTACCTTAAGTTCCTTGGATGAACCTACTGGAAAATAGAAAAATGGATCTAGCTTCAATGGATCCTTGGATGGCTCAAAGTTCTTGAAGCAAAATCATGACACGAAAACAAGTTCAAGTAAGATCATCACTTGAAATAAGATTGTTATAGTTATAGAAATTGAACCAAAGTTTGAATATGATTATTACCTTGTATTAGAATGATAACCTACTGTAAGAAACAAAGATTTCTTGAGGTTGGATGATCACCTTACAAGATTGGAAGTGAGCTAGCAAACTTGAAATTATTCTTGATTTTATGAAACTAGAACTTTTGGAATTTATGAAGAACACTTAGAACTTGAAGATAGAACTTGAGAGAGTTCAATTAGATGAAGAAAATTGAAGAATGAAAGTGTTTGTAGGTGTTTTTGGTCTTTGGTGTATGGATTAGATATAAAGGATATGTAATTTTGTTTTCATGTAAATAAGTCATGAATGATTACTCATATTTTTGTAATCTTATGAGATATTTCATGCTAGTTGCCAAATGATGGTTCCCACATGTGTTAGGTGACTCACATGGGCTGCTAATAGCTGATCATTGGAGTGTATATACCAATAGTACATACATCTAAAAGCTGTGTATTGTACGAGTACGAATACGGGTGCATACGAGTAGAATTGTTGATGAAACTGAACGAGAATGTAATTGTAAGAATTTTTGTTAAGTAGAAGTATTTTGATAAGTGTATTGAAGTCTTTCAAAAGTGTATAAATACATATTAAAACACTACATGTATATACATTTTAACTGAGTCGTTAAGTCATCGTTAGTCGTTACATGTAAGTGTTGTTTTGAAACCTTTAGGTTAACGATCTTGTTAAATGTTGTTAACCCAATGTTTATAATATCAAAAGAGATTTTAAATTATTATATTATCATGATATTATGATGTACGAATATCTCTTAATATGATATATATACATTAAATGTCGTTACAACGATAAACGTTACATATATGTCTCGTTTCAAAATCATTAAGTTAGTAGTCTTGTTTTTACATATGTAGTTCATTGTTAATATAATTAATGATATGTTTACTTATCATAATATCATGTTAACTATATATATAACCATATATATGTCATCATATAGTTTTTTACAAGTTTTAACATTCGTGAATCACCGGTCAACTTGGGTGGTCAATTGTCTATATGAAACCTATTTCAATTAATCAAGTCTTAACAAGTT
The DNA here is from genome assembly GCF_046630445.1 of Rutidosis leptorrhynchoides. Lineage (NCBI taxonomy): Eukaryota > Viridiplantae > Streptophyta > Magnoliopsida > Asterales > Asteraceae > Rutidosis > Rutidosis leptorrhynchoides. The sequence goes on along the minus strand of NC_092339.1, from coordinate 271,904,803 downwards.
TGATTGCTTAACATGTTGGAAACATTTAATCATGTAAATATCAATCTCAATTAATATATATAAACATGGAAAAGTTCGGGTCACTACACGGGTTAGCGTTCCGAGCCTTCAGTACGACTAAACGACACTTAAAACGGACCACGATTACACGGGATTGCAAAACGAGAGCCCGGGGATACCCCATGGGGCCCAATCGGCCGACCCCTCCCCCATACCCCCTTATATTTTAATTTTTGTAAGTTTAGGGGCTTATGTGCTAATTGTTTAAACTAGGGTTAGTATAAATAGAAGTATTAACCTAAAAATAAATAAAACCCTCATAATTAAAAAGCTACAGTCGATCCCTCCTTGTTCCCTCCCCATCATCGACCATCATCACCATCACCATACCATCAATTTTCAATTTTTGATAAAACCTCAAGAACAAACGTTGCAATTCTCGATCTCCTCTACGCGTTGATATAATTCTTTTAGTGATCTAAGGTATAATTGCATAAACCCTAATTCTTAAAATCTGATTTTTATAAGAGTTTCATAGTTATGTTGTCAATTGCTCAAGTCTATACGCGTATGTGTTAATCGTTATCGTTATTTTGATTGTTTGATGCGCTAGGGTTTAAAAACGAATTTTTTTTTGTTTGATCAGAAAAATTAAGTTTTTCAAATGTTAATTATTATGTTATAATCAGATTCTTTGCAAAAAAACTATTGAGTTTAGGCTTTGGATTCGCTTGATTTCGTTTCCGTATGATTAAGTTATGTCGATTTGAATTATCGTTGTGTTTTTGTTGCTTGATCAGAAATCTGGTATTTATAGACAACGAATTGGCATGTGAGACTTATACCACTGGAAATATAATTTAAAAACAATCAATTTAGACTATGATATCATGTCATTTTCTTATGTATAACCCGAGTTATGCTAGAATTAGTGTAAAAGTAGTTTTATACAGCACTTGCATGAAAATAACCTTGTATGATAAAATGGGTTAACTTATGTGATTAAAGATTTACATATTTGAAAATTATACAAAAAGTACTTCATCTTTCATGTGGATATCATAGGCTAATTGTATCTAGATCTTCGGATAATCGCGTGCGAATGTGACTAACTAAATAAGGATCGAATCTGTAATTTGCTCACAGTTTTGTACTCTATGGATTGTGTGAATTGCATGAGCATGTATGCTTCTGTAAAATGAAACTTAACATGATATGTGACTTATTGTTAGTTTATGTCAAACTCTAAAACCTTATTCATTGGGCACAATAGAGCCATACTTTATGTGAATTCTGATTTGAGCTGAAAACTGAATGTTCAACTTGCATGAATAAACTGTACAAATTGGCTAAATAAAAGTTGCTATATTTTTTATATGTGTTACTTTGATTTGTTCTTGAACTATGGCTACTGGTCTTGTATCAATTGCATGTTCCTAACTCTGGTTATAGCCAAAATGAAATCAGTGTGCGGTCAGAAACTGACTTGGCAAGCCCCAAATGTATCCCTTCTGATTCCTGACTTTTAATTGTCGTATGAGTCCCTGGCCAGACTTTTTGGAATGTATTTTAAGTATATTTATGATCTGGAGTTTTTCATGTTTATGTGAATTTTGTACTATGAGATAATGTGCTAAGTATGCTACGTGTTCATGAACTTTGTGCATAACGATAAACTGAAATTGTGAAAATGATCATTCATGACCTAAAACGTATTGTTTGACATGTTGACCAATATTTTACATGAACCTACTGATGTTGACTTTAGTTGACCACATTGATCAAGTTTGACTTTCGGTTTGACTTCGGTTGACTTTGTTTGACTTGCATGATATAGTTGACTTTTACTTTGAAATACGTCGAGTCGAGCAATAAGACAATGTACACTATGAAACTACACTTATTTAAGATACATATATTGACCAACCTAAATACGTATACCTAGGTTGCATTACTCGGCAATAAACCGTACAAGTTAATTGTTCACTTTTCAATCCAAGCTTATTCAAAGGTGAGTCTACAGTCCCGCTTTTTACATGTTTTCAGGGATGAGAATACACGCTGTTATACTTAAATTTTCAAATGCTTTTGTATTGACATGAGAACTATATATGCATATTGAGTTTGTTCAAAAAGCCTCTAGCTTGAATACTTTTAATACCATCGGTGTAAGCACAATTTAGATGGACGGATCCGTTAGGTTGACAACCTCACCCACTATAAAAACTATGGTGCATTTATTTTGAACATTAAATACATTTGAACAAGTGTATAACATTTTACAAGGTAAGGCAGGCATAGTGGCTTCTATACTCGGGTCATTGCTAGTATTCAGGTGCTCAGATTATGCAAACAATAAAATCTCGTGGTCAAGGAAACTAAATTTTTTTATAACTATTTTTCAGATACTGTTACATTACTTTAAACCTGTAGATTCACCAACATTATTTGTTAACCTGTTTTTGCGTGTTGTTAGTCTCAGGTCCTTAAGAGGTAGGCTTCCGCTGTGTTTGCTGCATGTCTGGCCGTGGAATCAGCATTTGATTTAATGAACATTATTTACTTTCGCATTTAAAACTTTTATACTGTTTAAATACTGTTGGCTTGTGGTTACGATCACAACAGTGTTTCTATTTTGGGATATTTGACTTATGTTTTTGAAAGTTAATTTTTAATAAAATTAAATGCGATTGCTTTAAACGTCTCATATAGGGGGCGTAACTGTTAACTGTGGGACCTGGATTAACACGCGTCAGATGGTAATTTAGCGGGGTGTTATAGAGCTGGCTTATTTTACACTATATTTTTATATAACTATATTTGTACAAAATATATATATATATATATATATATATATATATATATATATATAATATATATAAAAGGGGAATTTACCGTTTAATGACCGGTTTGTCGATTTTAAGTCAAGTGTAAATATAAATGATGAAAATTAAAGTGCGTAAAATAAATAATGTGACAACCCGGAAATTTCCAACCAAATTTAAACTTTATCTTTATATTATTCTGACACGATAAGCAAAGTTTATTAAGTTAAATCTCAAGAATTTTAAATTGTATTCATATATTCATTATAACCTCGACCAAATTTAGACGATTCATGAACCGTTATATATAAATAAATATGTATATATATGTATATATATATTATAACTTGAGAATATTAATAAAGTATTAAACGTATAATACTTTACATGGACGTATTTATTTCAATATGTATATCGATGGAATTAGAAGATAATATCAAATGATTGATTTATCAGATACATTGTGATATGATTACGGGTCTATGTTATGAGGTCCACTGTGATTTACGAAATCTATTCTTTTTGACAACATTCGGAAAATGATAAAGTGATTTATAAGTAAGAACGTGGAGTGTAAATAACTTAGATGTTGGATATCGACAAGTTAAGTAACTCGACATTTTTCATTAAGATGATTTCATATGTTTATTTAACCTTTGAACTTTATCGCATGCTTCACCAACAGACTGTAATTTAAAAACTTGAAACCTATTATGAATATATATGATTTTACTTTTCTAAAACGTTTTATGATATAACGATTTCCATTATTTTATCCTTTAAACAAAATGATTCTTAAATATATTTAGTTTTGGAAAACAAAATTATCATATTTATTTGATTTAGTTTCAAACGTATAAAAACGTTTTCAATTTAAAAAGAACTTTATTATTAAAACGTATATAACTTTTATAAATATCTTGAACCACTTTTGACAACTCATTACTTAACCAGTATGATAAAGATAACGATATTTATATTTTATTTTATTAAATATATATAACGATTTAAATTAATATTATATATATTTATACGCGTATTATACGTACATAGTTTTATACTTTTACTATACTTAGACTTTACCTTTACTTTATTTTTACTTTACTTTAACTTTAATAATTCACTTTAATAATTCATACTTTAATAATTCACTTTAATAATTCATACTTTAATAATTCACTTTAATAATTCATAATTTAATAATTCACTTTAATAATTCATACTTTAATAATTTACTTTAATAATTCATACTTTAATAATTCACTTTAATAATTCAAAAATCTATTATAAATAGAATTCAATAGGTTTCATTATTTCATAGAAACTTGAAAATATTTTTCTCTAAACTCTCTCAATCGATTTACATATATATATTTACTCCGTATTATTTCAAGATATTATTAGTATACATAAAATATTACCACGGAGTGCTGTCCGAGTGATTTCAAAATTGTTTTTCGAGCGGGATAGAGCTAAGAAAATTATGGGTTATAGCTATGGAGGTTATGGACATGGTTCGGGAGTATTGCTCATGAGTCAAACTAGTGTTTATCATCTTCGTTGTGTCTACGTACTTTTCCTGCAATATTGAATCTCAATATTGATACGTGAGCACTCATAACTTAACTTTTATATATTATTAGTGTATCCCTTACTAGTGCTCGAGTATATATATAGGATTATGCATGCTTATACGTTCGTTATTGTCGTTAGATAGGTTATGTCGAATCTTGAATTAAATACATATGCTATTAAGATAAGGTATATGATATGCATGTCGTTGGAAAGCTAGCGAAAATTTGAGAACTTTTCATTTAGATATCGAATGGTTTCGATGAACGGTTTAGAAGTTATAGTCAATTGAATTTTTGTATTATTATTAAAAATGATTATTATTATCGTCGTTATTATCGTCGTTATAATCTAATTATTATTATTGTCGTTATTATCGTCGTTATAATCTAATTATTATTATTATTATTATTATTATTATTATTATTATTATCATTGTCGTTATTAATAAAAGATATTATTTTTATTTTTATTATTATTAATATCGTTATTATCGTTAAGGTTTTAATTATTATTATTATTATTATTATTATTATTATTATTATTATTATTATTATTATTATTATTATTATTATTATCATTCAAATAGTTATTAGTATTATCATTAATATTATTATTATTAGTATTATTATAATTAAAACTAATATTAGTAACATCTAATTATTATGATTACTATTATTATTAATATGAACGCGATATAAAAGACGACTAAAAGCTATTAAACGAAGCGATTAGGAAATAATGAGTATGAGTATCATGATGAAATTAAGATATTGTAAGATATAGATTTAAAGGAAAAATATCGTTTTTATTATTTTACTATTATTATTATTAAAAGTATTATTAATATTAAAACTATCATTTTTACTAAAATTATTATTTTTAATAAAAATATCATTGTTAATATGAAACATCATTATTATTATCATTTTAGTACTACTATTGTTAATAAAAATTATCATTTTATCATTTTTAGAAAATATAATTATTGTTATTTTTATTAGTAGAATAATAATTATTATTACAAAATAATACAACTTTTACTTATTATTATTATTATTATTATCAATATTATTTTATCAAATAAATATGTGATACAAAGATATTTTACTACGTATAATATAATTACATTAATAATACCTATTATATTATTTTTATGATATTAAATGAACTTTATAAATTTTATTACTTAAGATATATAAAAGTATATTTTTATTATATAAATTTTAATATAAAATTTTATTTATTAATAAAAGAACTATATTATTTACTTTAATAAAATCTATTAAAATATTTAAATAAATAAAACGACTATATTTAAACTATATAATAATCATGTATAAATTTTGGAAGACATTTTGGTCAATATGACTTTTGTTGACTTTTGCATATTTAGTCTCGAGCATTAGGATTGTGATACACTACGACTTGACCTAAATTGTTAGACAGATATTGATCAAACATATAAATATATATAATTAATATAGGCTCGTGAATCCAAGACCAACATTGCACTTGTTCAATGACGTCATATGTATCTTTACTACAAAATACAGTATTGTGAGTTTCATTACTCCCTTTTTAAATGCTTTTGCAA